>NC_056738.1:309111261-309261261 GCF_019279795.1 Protopterus annectens
GGTAAAGAGTAATATGTGTCAAAATGTCCATCAGTAACACTATAGGACTGGTGGAGGGGACAGGGTCTTCTGGCAAGAAATATTCTTTGTCATACACAGTGACATCTGATGACAAGCAGAGAGATGTGTTGGCAGGAAAATAAAAAAAAGACAGTACTTTTTAGTCTAGCTTTGCTAAATTTTTCTTTTTGTGTTTTCTAACCAATTGGTTTTCCTTTGTGACCTTTTTACTCATTGTTTCAGTTTGTTAGTTGGGATATTTTGTAGATACTCTAATGTTTATAGATATCAGTTGGGTACAACAACCCCGTGTATCCAAAAGTCAAACATTCCTCTTATGCTGTGCTGCTGATGCCATAAGACGGCAGAAACATGCATGTCCACAGCTAGAGGGAGTTTGGCTTTATTGGTCTGAAATTGTCCATAAATAGACTTAAAAATTTAAAAATAATAGAAAAAGTATTGGACATTCAGAATTGCCATTTAGCTGAAACACCTGATATTCTTAAAGAGTAATTTGCATATATCCCATGTTGCCTCTGATACAAGATGGTTAAGGTATCACACAGTGAAAAACCTAGCTTTGCTAGATTTTTCTTTTTGTGTTTTCTAACCATTTGGTTTTCCTGTGTGACCTTTTTACTCATTGATTTTCTTAAAAACAGAGTATGCTATGATTGATGGCTGGGTACTATTATGATATCTGAATTATCAGTAGAAAGCAAAGATAAAATGATACATTCTTTAAAGGAAAAGGGTCATGATTTAAATAAGATCTGTTGGAAAGAGGAGGTTCCAGAGTAATATCTGCAGTGGGGACAAACTAATTGTCATACCTGCCTTACTCTAGTATTATTTTATATTTTTTGTACAATCCAGATTGGCCTGGGATGCTGTTATACTGATGTGATTTGTTTTTGCAGCTAATGCTACTTCTTTCCACAATGCACTCTGTGTTCCCACATAGTGATGTATTTCCCTCCCTCTGCCATTAGTTTTTTTGTTTTTATTCACTTAGAACTGGTGTTGTCTAGATTATTACTTTCTTTGACAAAATATTGAGAGATCATCATTAATTTTTTTCAGTAATTTCCATAGTTTATGTTCATTGCTTTCTCTTCAACTGAATTTTATGGGCAAGTTCTTTGTACCCTAAGGCAGTGTAATTAAACAAGATTTTCTTAGACGACAAACACTACTGGCATACTAGGTTTGTTAGCCAGAACTGTCAAGCGTCTTATTATTCATGCTTTAGCTGGCTAATTAGCTGTGACTGACATCTCAAATGTCTATTGCAAAAACGTTTTGCACTGATATTAGGGTTTCTGGCCCTGTGTGTGTGTGTGTGTGTGTGTGTGTGTGTGTGTGTGTGTGTGTGTGTGTGTGTGTGTGTGTGTGTGTGTGTGTGCTTCAGTGCTGCGTGTGAATGTTTATTCTCATATGCATTTGTGGTTGCGCATATGTATGTGTATGCATGTGTGCATGCTCACACTCAAATGTGTGCATGTGTCTATATATGTGTGTGCAAAAGTATATGCGTTTGGGAGAATGTGTGCACATCCCAGAATGTGCGTATATTTGTATGTGTACCCATTTGTGTGACTATATATGTACATGTGTTTATGCATAGATGTGTATGTATATTTCAGCAAATGTTTGTGTGTGTGTGTGTGTGTGTGTGTGTGTGTGTGTGTGTGTGTGTGTTTACATTTGTGCATGTTTCTGCATGCCTGCATATGTGTATGCCTGCTGCACATAACCATATGTGCGGATGTCTGTGTGTTACTGAGTGATTCCCCTCCAGAAGGTGGAATTGCAGATGGTCTAAGCACACATCCCTGAGCACATTTACTAAATTGTGTACTATATGAATATTTGTCCAAATTCCCAGAATACCACAAAAATACTGTGGATGAGCTACTAACAACCATACTGTATTTATTCAGATTGCATTGTAAAGCACTGTGCATCATGCAGATTCCTTTAGTTAGTTATTAGCATTTTTTAATCTATACATCCATTATACTACATCCCCATCTTCTAGAAGGTATGTGCATACATAATAGGTAGATCTCTGTGGTTAGTCATTATGGTTAATATACACACTCCTTGTTTTGCTTCCCCGTGTATATAGCTTTATATATGTATATAAAATTATATGAGGCAGAGTATTTCTCTATCTTGATGATTTTAAATTATATTTAACTCTACACTAAGCATGATTACTTACTTCACATAGAATCACTTTTTTTTCATATTCCAAATGCATATCAATAAATGAGCCTGATTCTCTGGTGTAAAGGGATAAACCCCTTGACCTCTCCCCAAACTACCATGTTTGCTTGGTGGCACAGGAAGATGGAAGAGCCAGAATGGACACGGTGGGAGGGAGTGAGTGGGCAATGCTAGATTGCACATCCTGTGTGTGTGTGGGGGGGGCAGTCTGTTCTGCTGCTCTGCTGGCACTAACACTCTATGCTATACTGTGGATTACAGATGTCACAAGTCTTACACATATCACTTAATGTAGATACAGGTGCAACAAGTATATGCATCAGCAATGCCTACAAAGAAAAGCAGTTAACATCTGCAGTAACTAAACAGTGGCATTAACGCAGTCTTTGTTATCATAGCAGTAAAATAGTTATTTGATTGGATAGCTTTCTAATCCATCTACCAAACTTGAATATTTTATAGTCACTGTTAGATTATTGTATCATTGTAGGTTCAACAAACACATCCAATAGATGATCAACATTTGATACATTCTCAATGTCAAATCCTGTTGTTGAGGAATTACCGAGTGTGCTGTCATAATAAGGGTAGGTGTGAAACATACATTCAGGAATAGTCTCTACGTTACATAATTGTGAAACTTCATGGTTTAAATTATCTATTTTGATAGTTTTTAAGCAGATCATGGTATTAAGAAAACACTGTCCAGTTATGCACAGTTGCCTTATGTTGCATCTCAAAGTTAGTCCATCTTTTCTATTGAAAATGTAGAACCTTAGTATTTTTGTTTGACTAATTGCAACAGCTTCTGTTTGCCAACTGGATTTTGGATTCTTACAATCTCTCCAGGTCTCAACACAGGCAATGTCTGGGTTGAACTGTTGAAGCAGTACTTCTATTTTCATTGATCTTTCTGCCACACATATTGCACATTTGGTAATTTCTCTGGTTGACCTTGAACAACCAGTGCTGCCACCTTTGTCCTTAGTCTACATACTACAGAACATAATACTTATTGCAAGCACCACAGCTCAAATCTATTTCTCATCAACAGTGGTAAGGGTGAAAGTGCAGTGGACTGTAGTGGAGTGATTCTGTAGGTGAGAAGAGCAAGGTTAACAGTCCTGTTTCAAGCTGGCAACAATAAAATAATTTCTTTGTTCATGATTTCCTTCACTGTTAAAATAACTCTTCTGAATATCACCATTACATGAGTATACCTTGGTGAAGAAATAATGTGCTGAAATTCACAGTTTTAAATTCACAGTTTTGTGAAAATGTATAAAATGCTTGACTTCTAAACTGTGGAACATTATCAGAGGTGAGTACGTCTTGGATATCAGTGCATAAAAATGGATTTCAGAGTGCGATGACTGTTTGTGAAAAGGTATCTTTTTATGTGAGGACCTTGATATTCTGTTAGTAGTACTCAGCATAGATGAAGTACTGCTGATCCTCAGACTGCAACAAATTAGTTGCTACTTTACTCCATCATTTGTCTGCAATTTCATGACATGTCATAAACACCTTCAGTGTTGCCCTTGTGAAACAGGATATAAACGTGATAAATGTTCACCATTATTTCTGACAAGGTATTTTAAGACAGAATATTGTCACCTTTCTTTACACTTTACAATACTTAAGTTTGCTTCATGGATTATTTGCAGTATCTAATTATGTAGCTGGTTTAGCTCAGTCACTCCAGTGAGTTTGTACATATGTCCTTGTGACTCATGAATTTCATCATGATAAATATAGTAGACTTGAAATGGCAAAAGAACTTTTCTATTATCATCTGGTCATCCAGTAAGAACCATAAGAACCAGTAAGAGGGGTCCAAATGGAGAAATGAAAAGTGGGGTCCAATGGAGTGATGAAAAGTCAGCAAGCAAAGGAGAGTAGTAGAGTTGAAATTGAATTCATCCTCAAGTCTTGGTGAATACCTTCATGAGGTGGGCCCTGTTTTTCACGAAATCTCACCAAGGCGACACTGATATATACACTGTATTTCTATAGCATATATCATGGACAGAAGTAAGTCAAAAGCTAAAAAAGACAGCTGGGTGCACAAGACCCAGGATAAAAAAGTGCACAATCTTGGTAGGTGGACTGGTGCCAGGACTAGAAAAAATGACAGTGTATAATCCTCAAAATATGAAAACATTCCTACAATGGCGCCAGGCCAGACCCATGAGGAGGATGGCCCCCCTGTTGTAGAAGCAAGTAGCAGTCCACAGAAATCACAAAAACTGATTGGCCAAAGAAGAGCTAGAAAGACGATAGAGTGGACTATTGAGAATAAGAAAGAAATTATATATTGTTACTATTATGCATAAAGCCCAGAATTTTGAGACAAAAGATATACATACATACATAACACATGCACTCAGGTCACTCCAAAGCAAGTACAAATATGACTCCGTCATTGTCCATGCTGGTGTGAATGACCTGAGACGTACCTCCCTGGACTACATGAAAAGAGACATAGACGAGCTCTCTGATCATGTAGCTCAGGCCGTTATGCCCCTGACCTTGAGTAGCATCTTACCCTCACCAAGAATGATGCTACAGTAGAAAGACAAAATGATCAATTTTAACAATTGGCTAAAGTATTGGTGTCATTCAAAGGGGATCCAGTGTCTGTCAGCCTGGGATGACATGCTCGACAAGCCACGTTGCTTCGCTAGGGACGGCTTGTACCTGTCACCCCTGGGCTTTCATATATTGGCTAAGGCTCTTGCCACCCCCATAGTGCCTTTTTTAGGCAAGGCTCAAAAGACAAACCCACCTCCATAGGTATCACAAGGGATAAGAAACTAAGAGTAATGCTACTCAACGCCAGAAGTCTAAACCTCAAGATGCACGCACTCGAGGCTCTCTTCAGTATGGAGAATATCGATATCTGTGCAGTAACAGAAACCTGGTTCAAGGCTCCCGAGAGCACCCCAGCACTACGAGGTTATACCTCATACCATGCTTTTCAGCCCCAAAACTCAGACTGAACCACAAAAGGAGGGGGAGTATCCATATTCATCATAAAGATACCCACACCTCCAGGTTAGTGGCACTGCACGAAGCATCGGAGACCATCCATGTGCAACTAATAGTGGGAAAAACTGTCTTTCAGTTTGTAGCCTGCTACAGACTACCCTCCCAAACTCAAAAACTCCACTCAGCTTTCCTGAGAACACTGGAGAATATGAAGGTCTCTCCAAACACCATCATACTGCGTGACTTCAACTACCCAAACATAGACTGGGAGGACTACTCAAGCCCCAACACCCTCACCCAACGGTTCCTAGAATTTATAAACTCAAATGCTATGGAACAACTGGTCACCACTCCCACAAGAGAGGAAAACATATTGGACCTGATCATCACCAACATGGGGACTCGATGTTCCATACCAGAGGTATACCCCTCATTGGTAAGATCTGACCATAAATTAATCTCTCTGGACATCCATATCTTGTCCCCACCCCCAGCCAAGGAAACCATGGTGAAGAACTTCTCAAAAGCAAACTTCACACTTCTCAAAACCGAGGTGGAATCCTTCAAAGCCCCTGGGCCAGTGGAAAATACGACCCAAACCGCAGAATCCTTTACAAACGCATTCTATGGACACCTACAGGAATGCATGGATCGTGCTATCCCAAATAAAACCAAGATTCACTCCTTCAAAGGCAGGAGACCTGTCTGTTGGACCCCAGCCATAAATAAGCTATACAACAGAAGGAGGAAGCTACTACATGACAGAGCAAAATCCCAAAAAGGGAAGGCATCTCTGATCAGTACTAGCAAGAAACTATGATCCCTCATAAAATTAACTAAGGCCAGCTTCAAAAGAAAAATTGCACAAGACGCTAAAGATAATCACAAGGCCTTCTTTAGTTATGTCAGGAACCTGGGTGGCAACTCCCAGATATGCTCTGAGTTAGTGCAAAATGACAAAAAATACACTGAACCCACAGACATTGCCAACATCCTGGCTGACAGGTTCAGTGCAAACTTCTCCCCCCCTTCCCCGCCAAAAGAGCAAATGTCTATCCCAACAGAGTGCAGCCTCCCTGACATCACAGATGCACAGGTGAGAGCTGCCCTCTCCAAAGCAAAAAACACAGCATCAATGGGACTGGACGGTGTCCCAGGCTGTGTTTTACACAAGCTCCAAGAAGAACTGAACCCTCACATAAAGTCACTGTTCAGTCTCAGCCTTACTACAGGATATGTACCCAAGGAATGGTGTACAGCAACAGTGGTCCCACTCCACAAAGGTGGTGCCACAATGGACCCCGGAAACTATCACCCTATAAGCCTGACTAGCCTGGCCTGCAAAGCTAAGGAGCATATCATCATGGAACTCATAAACAAAGACATTGGGAACCTCCAAACACTGGATCCTACCCAATTCAGCTTTGTTAAGGGCAGATCTTGCCTCTTGAACCTGGTCAACTTCTTTGAAACAGTCACCAAGGCCATAGATGAAGGCAAGGTAGTCCACACAGACTACCTGGACCTTGCAAAAGCCTTCGGCACAATACCCCACTCGGGCATCATAAATAAGCTCACCAGCTTAAATATCAACCCCTATGTCACAAGATGGGTTGCAAACTGGCTCAGGGATAGAACCCACATGGTCAGAATTGCAGGTGCCATGTCAGACTCTAAACCAGTTACAAGTGGCGTCCCACAGGGCTCAGTCCTGGGACCTCACTTGTTTGGTATATATTTCTCTGAGGTACAGGCTAACAAGGGAGGACTATGGCTGACCAAGTTCACAGATGACTACAAACTGGGTGCCATAATCGACTCACCGACTGACACAAGCATCCTCCAAAAGGGTCTCACAGAGACGGATAACTGGTGCCAGAGCCACGGCCTAAAGCTAAATGCCAAAAAGTGCATAGCCATCCCCTTTGGGAAAAACAAAGTGCCCACAAATTACCACATAGGTGGTAATCCATTAAGTACGGAAGAAGTAATTAGGGATTTGGGGACCCAAGTAGATAGTAATCTCTCCTTTGACAATCACTTTGCCAAAGTGGTTAGAAAGACCTTCTATATAGCCCACCTTATCACAAAAGGGTTCGCATCTAGATCAAGAGAGGTCATTGTGCCCCTCTACTCATCACTCATCAGGCCCATAATTGAATACAATGCCCCATTTGGAATGTACCTTACCCGACACCTGCAGCAACTGGAAAGACCCCAAAAGTACCTCACCAAGAGGATCAAGGGACTCAAACAATGCCCTACACAGTTAGGCTAAAGAAACTCCAGCTCAACTCAATTGCTTACCGCCTACTCAGGGGCGAGCTGTGCCTGACGTATAAAGCCATGTCCCAACAAGAATTAATGAACATGCTCCAAATCAGGAAATCCAAATCCCTTAGAGCTACACGCTCCAGAGACTTAAACCTCAGCACAGAAATAAATAGGACATGCTGGAGGGACAGATTCATATCACAGAGGCTCCCCTCACTCTGGAACAAAATCCCAATCCATGTTAGGCAGAGCCCCTCAATGACCCTCTTCAAGAGAAATCTTGCCGAGTGGATGGGAGATCGTAGGTTTACCCCTGGGATCTCTTCTGTGTCCCTACTAGACAGAGGCACAGTAAACTAACCTTAAAAGGGCTATCTTCTGTGACCTACTATACAGAGGCACAGTCAACTAATCTAAAAGGATGGCGAAAGCCAAACACACTCTGGCTAGGCTTATAAATGTCCTAGGGCAGATAGCCTAGTATCAACCTATGAACCTATGAACAAAAAGATTAACAGATAAGTTAGAGGAAAGAAAAATACTTCCACAAGAAAAACTGTCAGAAGCTTTAAATAAAAATTTGGGGTCATTAATACAACAGATTTTTGAAAAACAATATATAGATCAAGAAACTTTGATCTATTTGGAAAAAGAAGCATCTGAAGAATTACAGAAATGTAAACAACAAAGCCTAAATAATTTTGTAAAGCTTAAAAAAGAAATATGGACATGGGAAAGAAAGAGATATTTGATATGGTGCAATATTTTTGCAAAGGCGAAAGTCAAATTAATCAACATAAAGATGGCAGCCGGAAAGATATTCAAAGAGAAATGCAGGGAAAGGCATCCAGATATGGAAAATTTCACAATAAATAAAATAATATCACAAAGAGGGAATGTAGAAAAGAAGATTAGTAAAGTAGAAGTTAAAAAATAGAAGTTGAAGTTATGGATTGCCTGCAAAGTGAAGGATTTGATGTAGAAGGTCTAACACAGGTTACATCACAGCATGATTGAACAAGTCCCCAAAGTAAGGAGAAGGATCAGGAGACATCGGAAGAAGAAATATGGATATGAAAAAGAAAAAGAGATTTAATATGGTATAATATCTCTGCAAAGGAGAAAGCAAAACTAATCAATACAAAAAGAGCAGCACCAAAGATATTTGAAGAGAAATACAGGCAAAGGAATCCAGACATGGAAAACTTCACAATACAAAAAAATAAGAAGACAAAGAGGAAAAGTAGAAAAGGAGATCAGTAATGGAGAAGTTAAAGAATTAGAAACTGAGGTCATGATGTACCTCCAAACTGAAGGATTCAGTGCAGAAAATCTAATTCAGAAAGCACCACAACAGGACAGAGCAATGGAACTCCAAATTAAGGGAAAACTAGTGGAATGGGAAGCAATTAGTCAGGTGCCATATGAAGATATTTTTGAGCCTTCCACAGAAAAACAGTATAAACATCCACTTGAAGCTGGACAGCAAGAGAAGGAACAGGAAACTGTGGCAATGATGCGGTTAATGTTTAGGAGTAATAAGTCAGTGAATTCTTATATGACAGAGCAACGGATGGCACAGGATGAATTTGAAGAGAATGTGCCACAGGAAGATGTGATAGATCTTTCTATAGAATGCCCACAGGGCATAGGAAACAAAAATAAATGTGCCCTCAGTCTAGATGAAACCAAGGTAAGAGATGTGTTGCTTGCCTTACTAGAGATACAGTAGATAGACACATTAAGATCAATGAAAAAAATAGACTGAAGAAGGTCAATAGAACCCAAAAAGTCAGACGTTTGATAAAACAAATGAACACAGTAATTAGGACTGTCCATAGAGATTCATGTGATATAACAGAAGTAAACAGGATATATTACTGTGCAGCTAAATTAATAACTGATAAAGTTCTACCACAAGAACACAGGGTAGTGAAGGAGAGAAAGGGGAGAAATCAAATACAATCATGGAAGTATCATGTAGAGAAAACTATAAAACAACTAAGACAAGAAGTGTCACTATTAGAAGAGTATAGAAGAGGGAACAGATCAACAAAAATACTCAGAAAGATAGGCGTGATAAAAGCAATACACATTATTAGAACAGATCAGGATCTGTCATGTACTATCACAAATAATAAATTAAAAATCTCAGCACAGGCAGAAAAACGTAGAAGATACATAGACAGATATAAAGGAAAAGTAAAAAATAAGCAATTTATTGATAACCCAAAAAAAGTTTTATAGAGAATTGGGAAATAAGGTAAAAGGAATTTAAAGACCACCAAAAAAGAAGAAATACATACATTTTGGAGAAGTATCTATGATGATCCTGTGGAACATAACAAAGATGCTAATTGGATAGAAGAAGTAAAAGAAAGAATAGGAAGATTAAAGGTACAGGATATGAAATGGGATGAAGTAACAACCAGAGATATTGAAACAAAGTTAAGAAAAGTCTATAATTGGAAAACCCCATGCCCAGATGCAGTACCTAACTTCTGGTTAAAGGTATTAACATCTTTGCATGAAGATTTAGCCATGAGTAAATGTAAAAGGAAAAATATACTTTGAAAATGATCAAAACACGGTAGGTTCAGGTTAAGGCACTTTAATCTTGCAGCAAGGAGACAAAAACGTACTAATACAGAGTTTGTCTAACTAGAAACAGGAAATGCTTACATTTTTATACACTTTCT
Source organism: Protopterus annectens (assembly GCF_019279795.1). Lineage (NCBI taxonomy): Eukaryota > Metazoa > Chordata > Ceratodontiformes > Protopteridae > Protopterus > Protopterus annectens. The sequence goes on from NC_056738.1 coordinate 309,121,461, forward strand.
AATAAGACATTGCCTACCAAGCTGACGCAGTGAATCACAAGTTTTGTCATCATCATTTAGTAATAATTATTTTCACAATATTCTGCTGATTTATCAATTTTTGTGAGAAACTTCCTAAGGAAAACAATGTGGCCTTGGTTACCACCGGTTAAATACATGCAATGTTACCATTCAAGGTACTATGGCTAAGCAGGTAGTTCATTTCTCTAACAATCCTTTGTCTACACTATCTCTAAACTTCTGCAGCTGCACATGTTCTCATACTTCGAACAGAGCTGATTGTTTAAAATCATTACATTTACAGGATATAGCATTGTTCATTCATTCTCTCCTGACCTAGCAGATAACCACCTGCTTCTCAAGTACATTTCCAAAAGGCATAAACATGAATATTGCTGTGCTAGCAATTACTAGGTCAGAGGGCATCTTGCAAGTTTCAGAAAGCACACTGCAGTTTCAAAAAGCATCTTTTCAGTCTTATATGAAACTCAACTATATATAAAACAGTGCATATAAAATAGAATGAAAAACGTGTTAACTTATTTAATTTCTAATTAGCATTAAGCATACACACATTAATACATATTTTTCTGACATTTCCCCCCTGTTAATACTTTTTAATTCTATTTTCAAAAGAATAAACAGTTTGCTTCTTTTCCTAACCTCTTCCATTCAGGATTTGCAGTTAAGAAAGTCATTCAGTTTAAACTTATGAAAGTGTTTCACATTCTAACAATTCTTCAAATTCAGTACTTTGATACATAGTCTCAGAAACTGATATGTCTATAAATTCTTTGATCAACTTTTTCATGCAGGGGATACCACAACAAATACAAGCTCCTATTAGAAGCAATCCCACACAAATGGCAATCAAGATGTTCATTAGGATGGAACCCCACCCCCCAAACAAATTCTGGAAAAAATCCGTCAGAGGGTTTGGGCCTGGCTTGGTCATGGCCGATACTTGCTGTATCACCTCAAGGTGGTCATTTATCTCATGCTGATGATCTGGTATGTACGCACAGCACTCTTCTTTGATTAAAGCGCACGTACCACCCCTCGCCGCTAGGGTGAAGTCAAGAGACATTCGGTTCTGGAGCACTACAGTTCTCATAGCATTCAGTTCATCAGTTATCAGTTCAAGAGCAGAAAAAGTTGCATTACTCATTACTTCGAGAAGTTTGGACAGTTTCCGTAGCTCCCAAATCGATTTCACTGCGCCATATGCAGGTAATATGCCTGCCCACGATATAACAGCATAACTCAAGTCCATGTGCGTCAGTTTGGTACCCACAGTATGATGGTCTTTCCAGCCCGCCTCGATCTGTCCCACTGGATTTTCAGGCTTTTTGACAGCTTTCTTGGCCACATCTCGGGTATTTTGAATATTTCCCTGAGGCAAAACTGCAGTGTGTCATATGGCCGGGACCAGGTACCCCAAAAAACAACTGCCGGACCAATTCTCAGGTAACCATTTATATGCTTTTTTTACCACACACAAAATAACAATCCGCTACCTTAGTAGTTACTTTGTTACGAAATGGCTGCCCTGCATGAAACATTTTCCTATCTATTACAGATAGTTGTTTAAAAAGTACAGGATTACGTTGCACTTGGTCAATAGTCTTATGCATGGACTCAAGAAATGAGTCATAATTTGAACTACAAGATCCACCCATTTTGTTTGGTTTGGTATAACATTTATAATGTACAGTCACATTACACTTGCTCCAACCCACTTGGATTGTGTCATTCTTATAAAAACATACAATTCCCTTTTGTGTCACAGGCAAATACAGTGCTACCTTATCATATACTTTAATAGCTACTGTGTCATAAACCAAATTTTCCCAGGTCTCATTGACCCCTAGGGGGACTGCAGTCATTAATAACCCCCCATATGCTGTTGGTATGGCTGTGCAAATCCAGCAGTTTGAAACAGTAAAAGTCTCAGCATACACACGTGTAATTGCCTGATAAGTGTTAAAGTTTGGGTGCCAGTCTATGTTCGGCTCATCACGTTTAATCAGTTCAATTTTTGTGGCAGGAAAAAGGAAAGTCCACAACAAAAAGAACAATGCTGTCAGTATAGCTACCAGAATAATCATGCAAGTTTTCTGAGATCGTTCAGTGTCTCTATTTGCTCTATACCTGGTCATTTTGTTCTCGTTGTACAACAGTAACAAGGTTTTTGTCCAGCAAAACGTTCTTAACCAGTTTACAGTGTGTCAAATGAATCCAGGATGCTCGCTCCATGATCTTGACTGCAGTGGGTGTCGACAGTAGTACCTGGTAAGGCCCTTCCCACTTCGGAGAACTGCAGTTTTTCTCTTCACTATCTTCACCCAGACCCAGGTGCCTGGGGCTACTGCTGCTTCTGATGGTTTTGTTTGTTCTTTATCTGAAACAGAGTTTAACTGCAAAAGTTTGTTATTCAAAAATCGCCTCATATACCCTGCAAGTGAACTGTCAGCCTCCTGCTCTGCAGGCATGAGAGGTTTCCATTGAGGTGTATAATATGCCCTCCCAAACAGAACTTCAAAAGGAGTTAACCCTTTTGCATTTGGAACAGTTCTCATGCTCAACAGTGCCAGAGGTAAACACTGCATCCAGTTCTTTTGTGTCTCACTAATCAATTTTCTAAGTTTATTCTTCAACACCCCATTATGCCTTTCTACTAATCCTACAGATTGGGGGTGGTATGCACAATGGTTCTTCAGCGATATCCCGAAATAACGACTAAGTTGTTGTATAGTTTGATTTACAAAGTGTGTGCCATTGTCACTATAAATCTTTTCCAGTATGCCAAATCTAGGAATAATTTCTTTAACAAGGACTTTTGCAACAGTAGCTGCATCTGGATTTTTAGTTGGAAAAGCTTCCACCCATTTAGAAAACATATCTATAATGACAAGGCAGTACTTCTTATTTTTGCATTTGTTCAGTTCTATAAAATCCATACAAATAGTATGGAATGCATACGGTGGTATAGGGAAACTCCCTTGCTTAGGTTTCAATGCCCCTTGTGCATGATGCTTGTTACAAACATGGCATGCTGCACAAACATTTTTTGTGTAATTAGTAAATCCATACGTCGTAAACACTCGATTCACTAACTGTACCATCCCTCCTGTTGAGACATGGCACTGCCCATGGCTCAACAAAGCTGCATATCTAAACAAGTTAGATGGTAAGATTGGTTTCTTTTCTTTGGAGATGTACAGTCCCTTCTCAAGGATTGCTCCTCGTTTTATCCACTTCTGTTTTTCTAAATTTGTAGTAAGTGTCTGCATTGTTTTCAACATTTCTAAGTCTAAAATCTCAGATGGTTGTAACTCATCACTCAAAAGAAAAACTTCTGAAGCTGAAGCTGCTTGTTTTGCAGCTGTATCAGCCCTCACATTACCTTTTGAAATTCTGTCCTGTTGCTTGGTATGAGCTACACATTTACAAATAGCTACTTTCTGAGGTAACTTCTAACAAATCTAAAATAAATTGCGCATAGTTAATTGGTTTACCAGTAGATGTTATCATTCCTCTATTTTTCCACTGCTGCGCAAAAAACATGTACAGTAGAAAAAGCATACTGACTGTCAGTAAAAAATGTTTACTTTCTTACCCTTTGGTAAGGTACGTGCCCTCGTCAAGGCAATCAATTCTGCTGCTTGTGCAGATAAGTTGCGTGGTAAAGACTTTGCTTCTAAAATCTCGGTATCAGAAACTACTGCATACCCTACTAGATTCTGTCCTGTAGGACTCCTCCTGCACGAGCCGTCCACATGGTATGTCACCTCGGCATCATCCAAGGGAACATCTGTAAGGTCTTTTCTAGGTAGTGTCTTTTGCTCAATCTCCTGCAGGCAGCAGTGTGGTTTGCCATCTACAGGGGTTGGGAGCAAGGTTGATGGATTCAAAGTTGTGCATCGTTCAATTGTCATATGAGGTTGGCTCAACAGTATAGTCATACAGGAAAGATGTCTAGCAGGAGAAAGATTTGCAACTTTTTCTTGCAGTAAAATAATCGCGACTGCATGAGGCACTCTCAATGTGAGAGGGTGGAACAATACTACTGAGGCTGAAGCCTGCACTGCCATTGCAGCTGCAACTACTGCTTGTACACAGTGGGGCAAGGATCGTGCCACTGGGTCTAACTGTGATGAATAGTAAGCTATGGGGCGTTGTTTGTCCCCATGCTGTTGTGTTAACACCTGATGTCATATAACCTTACTTATAATCTACAGTTTGGAAAAATCGCTTATGATAATTTGGTAATCCTAAAACTAAGGAAGAAGCTATCAGTTGTTTCAGTTTGCAGAAAGCTCATTCTGCTTCTGGTGTCCGCTGTAATAAATCCTGTGCTGCCATCGGCTTTTTGAATATCAAATTAGTTAGCGGAGCAGATTCCAAAGCATAGTTTGGTATCCAACTCCGACAAAAGTTAGAAGTACCCAGGAAGGACATCATTTCCTTCTTGGTAGTTGGTCTAGGTGCTTGTAATATTGCTGTTTTTCTGTCTTCATCTAATATTCTGCCTTCTTTGGATATTACATATCCTAGGTGTTTAACCTGTTTCTTCCAAATTTGCAGTTTGTTTTTGTTTACCTTGTGTCCTTGAGTAGCTAAAAATTGTAATAATGCTATGGTATCTTCTCTGCATTCTTGCTGGGTGGGGGCTGCCAGCAGAATGTCATCTACATAAAGTAAAATCTGACTACCTTTCGGTGGGATGAATCCCACCAGGTTACTTGCCATTTCTTGTGCGAATATTGTTGGACTTTCACAGTACCCCTGTGGTAGTCTCATATATGTATACCGTTTCCCCTGAAATGTAAATGCAAACCAATATTGGCTGTCTTGGTGTATCGGTATTGAGAAAAATGCATTACTAATACTTACCACAGAAAAATACTTCTGTTGAGGTTTCAAATCATTCAATAAAGTGTGCGGATCTGGCACCATAGGTGCCCTGGTATAACTGCGTCATTCACAGCTTGTAAATCTTGGACCATACGCCATTCCCCGTTTGCTTTCCTAACAGGAAATAAGGGTGTATTACACGGTGAATCAGGAGATTCTATTAAGACTCCTTCCTTAAGTAAGGCTGCTATTATAGGTTTGATTCCTATTTCTGCATCCTTTCTTAAGGGATACTGTCTCTTTTGAGGTCTAAATGCTGATTTTGGCGTAATAGTAACTGGTCCTGCTGTACGAATAAGTCCTACATCTGATTTCCCTGTTGACCAGAGAGTCTCTGGTATGTTTCGCAAGGCTTTTTCCTCTTCCTCTAGTAAGAGTGCTACTCAGCTATCCTCACTTGCCTGTGAGTGCACAGCTGGGTGTGCTTGTTTTTATCCAGTTCAATTTCTGCATTTGTACTCCTTGTTCAGAGAGTTCTAACTCTGTCTGTTTTTCCCACCTTGTGACTTTTTCTCCTAGGTCTGCCCACTTCAAATTTCTATCTTTAGTTAAACTTACATGTGGTAATCGATTAGATTTGTAAAGTGCTAGGAATTCCTGGGGCAATGAACAGCTTACTACAGTTTCCTTTTGTGTCCTAGTACAAATTTCGTAATACTAACCTATTAGCATGGTTTCTAAACAGTTCTTGCTCATATTCTTTATCAGGTCCTGGTCTGCTACAGTAATATACAGTGCAATGTAACAAATGCTGTTTATCAGTGTCAAGGGAGGGGGATTTACTGATGGCTACATTCATCAGTTCTTCGGTTACTGCCCCTGGACCAGTCATAACTAAGTCCTGGCTGTACCAATAAAATGTTTCACCCTCCGGTCGCACTACAAATGTATCCATTTGTCGCTGTGCTTCCATACCCTGCATAGTTGTAACTACGGCTATGCCAAATATCTGCATTAAATCTCTGCCCAAGAGATTCACTGGGCATTTTGCAGAAACAATTTTGCTTTTCTGGGTCATCCCTGAAACAGGGTCAGTTATCGCTATGTTGTGGGAGAGTGGCTCCCGATACAGCTGTCCATTAGCTGCTTTCACTAATATGTAGTCCAGTGATTCTGAATTTTCTGGTAGTTTGGAAGGATGTATCAGGGTCTGTGAAGCCCCTGAGTCACACAGGAATTTGACTTCCCTCCTCTCTACCAGAAGTGTAACTTCCGGTTTTGTGTCTGCTAAGTAGAGCTCTAAGCTCAGTAATGCTAAGTCCAAAATTTCATTTTCTTCATTATCTGTGAATTCATGTACATCCTCTATTCCTTCTGTCACATCCTCTACTCTTGCTACCACATTTATATTTGTCTTTTCTTGTTTATTCCTATCCAGTGATTCCTGACTATCATATAGTCATTCCTCACCCTCCTTATCTTCCGTGGTTACCTTCTTATTTAGCCTGCAATCCCTTGCCAAATGTCCCTTTTTTCCCACATTTGAAACATTCACCCCTTTTCTTTCTTTCTTCAAAGTCTTCTGATCGTTTATCAGACTGTTTATTTCCCTGGGTATTTTTCTTACCCTTCTTCCCAGTTTGTACTACAAAGACTTCTGACCCATCTTCTACTGCAAATACTTGAGTTTTCTTTTTCTTTTTGCTATTAAAATGCCTTTCGGCATGTCTTGCATATTCAAGTAATGACTGTAATCTACTTGTTCGATGATCTACCATGTGCTTCGTAATAAAGCTGCTAATGGGCACAATACTGCCTTTTAAAAATGCATTCTTTAGCTGTTGCTCATATGGAGAATCCTGTGTTTGATCTTCAGGTACCTGCATTCCACAATGGTTATTAAAACATTCTAATAATCTGGCATAATATCTATCAACAGTTTCACCTTCTTGTTGTATGCATTGATTAATGCAATTCCAATCAGCCCTAGGCTTCCATTTCTCAGAGATTCGGTCTGTCAGACCTTTCACTCTGTTGTCCAGCTCTGCATTACTATGTGGGAGTGGTCTAAGTTCTACGTCATGGGGATTCCAGTTGCCACTGATCATGTGCCAATCTGGACCTACGAATTGTCTAACTACTTTCTCTACTTCTTCTCCATTCAAATGGTAACTTAACCTCATGACGTGTAAGTCTTCTAAGAATTTTCTAAAATTAACTTTTGGATGGGGAATTCCTTCTGTGGCTTTCCAGATGTCTTCCAGTGTCCACGGTCTATATACTAGAAGAGTCAGATCCTGTCCTGCCTGTCCTGCCTGCGGATTTGGTACTTCTATGAGTGGACATATCTCTTCCTCACTCATAGCTCGTGAATTTCTATTTATTTCACATAGTTCAGTATCCCCTCTTAAGTTGCGTGCTCGAGACCTGGTCTCGATAGGATCCCTGACAAACGGTTTTGATTTTGCAGGAACAGCTGGGTATAGCGGAGGTGGATCAGCTTGTCCACTCACTTCATATTCTGGTAAGGGAAGTGGAGGGGGCGGAGGAGGGGCTGTTGCCATTACCAAGTTATTATCTTCTTTATCTAAGAACATTGCTTTTGAATTTTTAATCTTTTGTTCCCTACGATTTGCTTCCTCAAGCCACCTGTGTGCCTGTGGGACTCCTAATTGTTGTTGCTTTTTTAGCTGACCTTCCGCATCTGTTTTAAGCTGTCTAACAAGTTTAATTAGTGAAGATTTATCTAGATTACCATCAAATTTGTATTTATCAACCCATTTTGCATAATACTTAACATTATCGGCACATTGTAATTGCATATAGTTCGCATCTTCGGTTAGGGGCGGGTCTCGGGAACTTTTCGTGCACTGATTTCCCATGTTGCCTTAGCTAAGTTAAAAATTGTTACGTAACCCTTCTTATCACGTGGTACCATGATTTTACACCTTTTCACAGTTTATCTAGAATAACTGTCTACCTATTCTGTTTCCCTGATCTATGACAAGACAGCAATCTTTTTGTCCCTGATCTGCACATGCAAATCTACCTGACAAAACAGTACTGTAACAAGTCCCTGATGTAAAACAGAAAAAAGGTAAATTCCTCCTTACCTAACCCTCCATGAGTTTATCCATCGGAACGTTGACTCGTCCTCCAATCCCAGATCAGAAACAGTGGCTGGCCTCTTTCGAACGACAATTTAGTCAGAGGTCTTTCAAGACAGAAGAGCCGATGTGGCCACTTCTCCGTACAGGTACATGCCACCGGGCCCAATTCTGACCTGGGCCTAGAGTGAGAGGTACTTTCCGGTCCAAATGACCAAACTGTAAAAGGAAAAATATACTTTAAAAATGATCAAAACACGGTAGGTTCAGGTTAAGGCACTTTAATCTTGCAGCAAGGAGACAAAAACATGCTAATACAGAGTTTGTCTAACTAGAAACAGGAAATGCTTACATTTTTATACACTTTCTAATAAGACATTACCTACCAAGCTGACATAGTGAATCACAAGTTTTGTCATCATCATTTAGTAATAATTATTTTCACAATATTCTGCTGATTATTAATTTTTGTGAGATACTTCCTAAGGAAAACAACGGGCGGCCACGGTGGTGCAGTGGTTAGCATTGCTGCCTCACAGCAAGAGGTTCTCCGGTTCGATCCTCGGCTGGGGTGCCTTCTGTGCGGAGTCTGCATGTCCTCCCTGTGGTCGCGTGGGTTTCCTCCGGGTGCTCCGGTTTCCTCCCACATCCCAAAGACATGCTGCAGGTGGATTGGACACTCTAAATTGGCCCTAGGTGTGCGTGTGAGTGTGCCTTCTGTGGAAGGTTGGGAGCCGGGCTGGCAACTCGACACCGTAAAACTCCACTGCCATTCAATGTGCGGACAAGGTGATCCGCTGTGGCGACCCCTAACCGGGAAAAAGCCGAAAGAAGAAGAAGACTTCCTAAGGAAAACAACGTGGCCTTGGCTACCACCGGTTAGATGCATGCAATGTTACCATTCAAGGTACTATGGCTAATTTGAGCACAAAGCGGGTAGTTCATTTCTCTAACAATCCTTTGTCTACACTATCTCTAAACTTCTGCAGCTGCACATGTTTTCATACTTCGAACAGAGCTGATTGTTTAAAATCATTACATTTACAGGATATAGCATTGTTCATTCATTCTCTCCTGACCTAGCAGATAACCACCTGCTTCTCAAGTACATTTCCAAAAGGCATAAACATGAATATTGCTGTGCTAGCAATTACTAGGTCAGAGGGCATCTTGCAAGTTTCAGAAAGCACACTGCAGTTTCAAAAAGCATCTTTTCAGTCTCATATGAAACTCAACTATGTATAAAACAGTGCATATAAAATAGAATGAAAAACGTGTTAACTTATTTAATTTCTAATTAGCATTAAGCATACACACATTAATACATATTTTTCTGACAGTAAGAATTATTTATATGCACACCCTTACCAGACACCAACCTGTCGAACAATAGGAAAAACAATGCTCCTACTTAAGTGTAAACCTAAAGCTACCCTAAGAATTATAGACCAATAACTTGCCATCTGACAACGTATAAACTATACACGCATTTATGCCAACATAGTTTATAGTCATTTAGAAGAAAACTCAATTATGGCAGTAGAACAAAAGCGCAATAAAAGAAAGCCATACTGAACAAAGGATCATTGTTGTTAAATAAAGTTATAGTGGAGAACTGTAAAAAGGGGAAGAATCTAAGTACAGCATGGATTGACTACACAAAAACATTTGATAGTATCCCACATTCATGGATAAAAGAGTGCTTAAAAATGTATAAGATACATCCTACACTGATTGACTACATTACAGTAACCATGAGACAGTGGCAGACCACTTTGCAGTTAAGCCACGATAAAGGACAAATTATTATTCCAGGGATAAAAATTCAAAAGGGGATATTCCAGGGTGACTGTTGCCGCTGCTGTTCTGCTTTTCCCTTAACCCGTTAAGCTGCCTACATAACAGCTTAGGCCATGGCTATAATTTGGCTCTTAGAAAACAACAAAGTGTAAAGACTTCTCATCTTCTCTTTGTTGACGATTTGAAACTGTATAGCTCATCAGATGAGGAACTGAAACTGCAAGTTGTCAAAACTTTTTCAGATGATATAAGAATGTCATTTGGTCTTTATAAATTTGCAAAAGTAACCTTTAAAGAAGGAAAACTGCAGTACCAGAAAAACATCAGTTTGGGACAAGAATGTGATATAAAAGAACTTGACCAAGAGGGAGTGCATAAATATTTGGGAATTGATGAAGGATCAACAACAAAACATGAACAAATGCAAATATAAGGTAGCAAAGAATATTTCAGAAGACTTAAATTAATCCTGAAAACAGCACTGACATCTAGGAACAAAATCCAAGGTATAAACCAATCTACTCTTCCTGTCCTAACTTACAGTTTTAGAGTGATTGACTGGCCCAAAAATGTCTTGGATAAGTTAGCTAGGAAAACAAGAAGGATGCTTCATGCTCACCAAATGATTTATAAAAATCAGTGCATACCAAGATTATATATTCCCCATTCTGAAGGAGGGATGGGTCTCCTTGAAATTGATTATATGTATAAAGCTGCAATCATTGGACTCCACACATACCTGTTGACCTCACAAGACCTAAACGTAGTGAAAGTTTTGAAACATGAGGAGAATAAATCTAAGATGACTTCTCTGCTTAATCTAGCAGAACCATATTGGCATCAAGCAGGAATGGAAATCAAACCAGAAGTAGACAAAAAACAGACAGCAACTGAATGTGCCAAAAAAAAAAACAAAAGAAAGAATATAAGGTGAAGGATCAGATGAGAAGGTAAGAAATGTGGAAAATGCATAAATATAGTTGCACGTATAGAAAACTTCTGGAAGAACCTCATGTTGATCAGGAATGAACACAGGAATGGTTAAGGAGAGGTGAATTTAAACCAAGAGATGAAAGGTTAATATTGGCAGCCCAAGATAGTGGGCTACATACACGTTGGTTTAGAAAGTCCATTGAACATGTGGGAGAAACAGGCGAATGTAGGTTTTGCAAATCAAAATTGGGAACAGTTGTATACCTCTTTGCTGGTTGCAACATACTAATGGCAGAATAATGTGGCAAGACTGCTGCACCGGGGATTATGCAAACATTATGGTATTGAACTGTCTGAAAAACACTGGAGACATGAGCAACAAAGCATCATAGAAAATGATGAAGTCTACATCACATGGGATCATCCATTACCAACAGTTCAAAAGATAGATGCTAGAAAACCGGATGTAGTGGTCCAAGAAAAGAAGACAAAAGTAACATTAATCATAGAAATTGTCACACCCAGAGACTACAGTGTGCTGCGCACAGAGAGACACAAAGTCACAAAATATCAGGATTTGCAAGCAGAATTGAGAGCAATGTGGAAGAAAGATACCCAGATAGTTTCAATAGTAGTAGTCGCAAAGGGTCTTATAAAAAAAGAGTCTACAATCATATTTAGATATGCTACCAATACATGTAACTACATACAAATTACAGAAGGAGCATTTACTGGGCACACTGCGGGTGCTGAGAAGAGCACTTTTGGCTGACATAAAAGAATAAAGCAATACTTATTTCATGAACTTTAATCATAGTTTGACTTAGGAATGAGGTCCATTCCTGTCATGGTATTAGAAACCCAAAAGATTTGGAGAAATTAAAAAAAAAAAAAGAAAAAAAAGGAAACCATAATTTTAATCTCGTTAAGGATGAAGACTTACATTTTGTTTTCTAAAGTATATAAATAATAATTTATGTAACCTTTCCTTGCATTCTTCAAGCTGAGTTCTGGATAATGCAGTAGCTATGTGCATTTCCTTGCTTGTTTTATATATGACAGTTAAGTCAAATTGTTGCAGTGAAAATAACAGCTTTTGAAGCCTATCATAATGGAGAAGTTGGTAGCTGGTGGCGTGTTGCTGATAGTGTGTATCATGTTGGGCATATGCCACCAAGTTACACATGTAATGTAGAGCTCCATCTTTGTTATTGTTCATGTTTTTACCTATAGTAAAGCATGAGCACGTGATCTAATGTGAAAAACAAAAATTACATATGATATGCATGTGTGTGTGTGCACATGCATGCACATATATGCACATGCAGGAAATGTAGGAAAGCTTCTTTTCTCACATATTCAGTCTCACAGGTACCCGTGTCTTGGCAATACTTTTTTTTTCCTTAACATGGATGACTTTTAACTGATCGTCACCAAAAAGATCATTTCAAGCAAATATGGTGCAATGAAATGTTGCACGTCAAAATTTGATAACTATGAGAAAATATTGAAGCGACTTGCATACAGTTAAAAACTTATTTATTTGTGTACCCATTATTAAACAGATTGGTACACAGGTCCATTGACTCCTTTCAGGTATGACCCAGGCTGTAGGGGCAAAAAGGGGCAAGAAAAATTAAGCAGTGAAATATTACAAAGACATACAGTTGAGTAACAGATTTTCAGGTGACAAAACTAGTTTTCTGTACAGGGTAATACGCTTTTCAAATCATAGTTCCATACGTATGCTATACTTTAGTAAACAAAATACGATAGAGCTAAAATAATAGGCTTGCATCAATAACCGGAACCTTGCCTGTTAATCTGGTAGCCAGTTAGTCAGACTTTCCACCAAAGGAATGTCACAGCTCTGAGTTTCTGAATCTTAATACGCTTTAATTAATAATATAACAAAGTGCTGCTATATAACAAGTCTCAGTATGTCACAGACTATGGAAATCTACTGGTAGATGCTACACATGAGGTACACAGACATAATATAGATGCTGCCTCACAGATACTGTAACGTAAAGGTTGCTGTAGCAAGGTGGGCTTGCACTTCCAAGCAGTAATCATTTTGCTACTTGTCCTTATCAGTGTGCGTGATGACATATTTTCCATTTTTGCTGACCTTCACGAGGACTTAAATGAACAGGTTAACCACTAACTACTTTTCCGTGACCTGTGTTCTGTCTAATTTCATTTGGAACCAATTTCATTTAGAACATAGCTCACAGATGAGTGTTCTGAATAACAACCCATATCTGACAATCTAGGAAATATCCACCATGCAAAACATTTCCTGAGTGCTGAACTATCAAACAAGAAATCTGAAAAAAAGAACAACTTTACCTCTTCAACTTTAAACAGAAATTTTGATGTATTTTTTCCAGAAACTGTACCACCAACAATAAGTTGTGCAGTATGAACTTGCTTCTGATTACTTTTGCAAAAGATCTGTTTAACTAGTAGCTTTCTTTTACGGATGTTTACATGTAGCCTATTGCTATCTGATTGGTTACATAAGAATCCTGGAATGGACTTTATTTGTCATGTTTTGGTCAAATCTTAGCTTAAATTTTACAACAAAGTTTTCATCTCTTTTTACTTCGGTGCAGTACCAAACTTCCATTCATGCTTACACAGTCAGTACCATCCTTTAAATTCAAACCTTTCATGTTGTATGTTTTTCACTGGCTATAAACTCAGTATCTCAGAGGTGATACAAAGAAGCACCATGTGAAGCCCTTTTCCTTAATGCTGCACCCCTATTCTAATGAGTGAAACTGAAGGGCTGCATTAGTATACATTAAACATGCAATGATGCGGCCTGCATGAACAGTAACAAGCTGTGGATGACTTAACTATATTCAGTAAACATAGATTTTATTCCAATAGCCATCAGCCTGAATACTACATGACTCACATCTATTGAGCTAAGGTTTTCAGCTCCATAGAATAAAGTGAAGGACCCCTGCCTATGACCCCTGTGACCTAGACAACTGGGTTATGACTAGCTGCCCCACCACTGGAGGAGCAGATGTGGGGAGGAACAAGAATGAAGGGGCTGTGTCCACTCACCTCTATCTCTGGGATGGGGGAAGGAGGGAATTGAAGGATTGCAGCTGCTGTATTGTTAGTGTTCCAGAGAGCACATCAAAATGCACATCAAGTCAGATAGGAGGAGGCCAACAACAGATGCAGTGTGCTGAACTGCATTGGTTGAGGCTTAGCCTTGTGTTCCCCATTGCATGCCTTGAGAGTGGGGTTTAAGATAGGCACAATACCATGGACACCATGGAGACGGGAATGTTCACCTCACAAGCCAGATTTCCCAGAAGCAAGACTGGGACTGTCAAGAGGGAAATTAGGTCATAGTCCTTTCATCCCACAGTATGGCAGTCTTTCCCCAGCTAATCCAATCCTCCCCCCAGTGGTCAAGGGGAAAGAATGGGCAATTGGTTGACCAAGGAGAGGAGTCATTGATCAGTACAGGGTAGCATAATGGAAAAAATAGTTAATTTTTTGCAGTCAGTGTTTCCAATAAACAAAGACTAAATAGATTAAAATTTATCTTAAGGATAGCTAAGGAAAGCACTGATGCCCTCATGTAGCCCATTGTGAACTCCTGCAAGGATGTATTAACATGTAATGAAAAGGGATGTGGTTTAGACAGAAAACATTATATAGTATATCTTTTTAACTAAAATGAGATTTTCTGCTGCAAGCCTCCAGACAGGATTCTATTTAATCTTCAAATGTAGCTGGCAGGAAAAATACTTTCAGGGAAAAGTCATGCCTTGACCCCTACATGCATCAACCTCACACAGTTTGTTATGTAATAGCATCTACATAATATTTTAATTATCATTATTGCTTGGGTTCATGATTAAAATTCAGAACATTCAGATAGTTTTAAAATTCAGGTTGTTAGATTCATGTGTCCTAATGCAGTATTGTACACATAGCAGAAAAGCATACCAATTTATTTAAAAGCTCACACTTTTATTTTGACCTACATCCTCAGGTTTGGAAGTCTGTGCCACATATACACAAATTAAATTATTCCAACCTGAATGTCAATGCAGTTTTGGAATGTATTTTAAATGTTCTTTGCATGTTAACTGCTCTTTTATATCTGTGGATTTTGACAGCATTAATTAACAAAATATGCCTCATGTTGTTTATATTAAGTTGTGGTAGATTTTATACAATAGTCTTTTTGGTGCTTCCTATCTAATGAACTATATCCTTTATACCCCAGGTACACTTCCAGTAATTATTAAACCATCCCCTGGGTTGTTGCATCTTGTAGTGGGGAAATACAACCTGCAGCAACCTTGTGCTCAGTCAAGATTTAAAGCAAAATGTCTTTCTTCAGTTTCACATTATGACTGTAAGTATTCTGAAAAGAATGTTTCTTATGGTTTAATTAAAAGGTTAAACTTATAGCTTAAATCTTAAATGTTACTAGAAGTGGAAATAAAATACAGAAGGTTGTGGACACACAGAATGTGTGGGTATGGTCCACTACTCAACAAGTAAACAGCTTCTGTTCATTCACCATGAAGTGGGAAGTCACATATGTAGTCACTTATCCTCGGCACTACCATAACATTCAGTGAGAAAATAGCACTAATCCAAAAAGGCATATAGAGGCAACATTATTCTCAGATGCAAGTTGGAAAAAAATGGGAAACAGATGAGAGTCAAAGCAGAAATCTAAACCACTGTGACAAAATATATCAACAACATAACATAACTGCTGCAGCTGTTGAGATCACCTAGTTGTACTGTTTCATGAATGTTTTGCAGGATTGTGTGTTAAAAGCACAACCATGCTTAGGGAGCAAGCACAGCAGTAACAACTAGCACCTAGTCTGAGTGCCTATTACTACCTGCCTGTATCAATTTGAGGCAGTACTTGTGACTTTACGGATAACAGTCAGTGTTCAGCTATGGAGGTACAAGGAAAGAATATTCCAGAAAAAGAAAGCATGGAGCTGCAGTGCTATTTAGCAACTACAGGATCCTGGGAAGAAGAAGAAGAAGATGGCATACAGGAAACTGGAGATACTATCAGAATAATGAAAGAAGGCAACTTAATGGAAACTTGTATAAGGGATGTGGAGTGTGCAGCAGGAAATGCAAAATGGTCTCCAGTATATAAATACCAGAAAAAAGAAAAATTTGAAAGAATATAAATGAGGCAAGAAGAGGATCCACTTAGTATCTGCCTGTGACAGTGGTACAGACAGTTTGGAGATGATATAAGAAGGGGAGATAGGCAAAGATGCAGACTTTAGGAATGTGAACCTAAAGCAAAATCGAATGAGTTATTAAAAGGGTGACCAACCTGCAGATGAAATGAAAAGGACAGTGCCACACATGAAGAATGAAAGAGAGAAGCTTCAGGTGAGTAACAGGCCCTCCAAAGTTTTGTAACAACATACAATAAATGCAATGGGGAAAAGCACTGAGTGATGGTGTTTTTTTCATGCATTTATATTCAACAGATGAAGTGGATCAAGTCCATCAGGAGACATGCATAGCCAAACTTCTAAGTGAAAACCCCTTCTCAGCCATCAGTATGGACTGAGGTTTCTTTGTGGAACCTTGGTGTTAACCAACACTGGCATTAGCATTTTGGAATCACCCAGCAAGTGTCAAGTTCAAAACCCCCTGGGCAGTTCCTGTCCAAGTAACACCCTGTCACTGCCACCCCTTACTTTCAGGTTTTTCAGGAACCCACGGATTTCTATATCTTATGAACTGCAGTTTAAAGTTATTATTTTTTTGCATAACCTTTTCATCCAGTGATGCTGTAAAAAAATATAATGTAAGGAAAGAAATTTATTGCTGCTGTTCAACTTTAGTGTTCCTTGCATCCTTTCAACACACCAGATGAAAATAGTACAGTAATAATGATGTAGAAAATAACTCAGTTTAGTTGGGAATGACAGGGCCTCCTGATTCCATAGGGTTTGAGATCCTCTGAGGATCACTTTAGAGCATTCTCTTAACCATTTAATCCTGCAGTGCACTGAACAAATTCATGAGTAAGAAAAGAATTCCTGTCTTAAAGTTTTTCTTTCATGGAAAACTTAAGTTGTACTCAAGGCTTAATGTTCAAAGCTGACAAAATAATAGCTCACAATAAACTAACAAGAGATTTGTTTGTGAGGATACACATCTTGAAATACTGCCTACCTTCCTACCACAGCATCTAATTCTGCATCCCTCTTGTGTTAAATTAGAATGAAAGCAGGGGTTCAAGCAGCCACAGTCATGTATTTCAAGTAACTGTTGTCATACATCTACACACCATGCCTCCTCACTCCTAAAGGCAGCCACCTGTATGTATACTTGATGTGTGATTGTGAGGAAAGTGGGAAAAATAATGATCACAGTAATTTATTCCAACTTGCTGCTCCTATACAGTATTCTGCCCGTAAGACCTACACAAGCTATAGTAACCTTCCATGTACACCTCTGAGGTCTTTGAGAAAAGTAAAAGAAATAATGACCCAGCCACAACACAAGCTACAATGACCTTGCGCATACCTCTGAAGTTTCATTATGATAAAAATTAAATAAGTAATGAGTTTACCATCCCAAAGCCCACCTTCTGTATACACCGCTGAGCAGAGCAGGTTTTAGAATGGGTACGGTTGAGGGCAGACACCACCAATAAGTCCAAGTCAAAATCCAGTTATATAATCCAGACTCCTAGAAGCTCTAAGTGTCTGAACTGTTTGTGATATATTTAATGCCCTACTTTTGAAATACAAATACTTAACTGCATTTTTTACTGCTACCCAGAAGAGTTACGTATGTGTCCAGCATTATTGTGTGTGTGCACAGATAAAAGCAGAGATATTTTACACACACACACACACACACACACACACACACACACACACACACACACACACACACACACTCTCTCTGCACATTCACCTTCAAAATTGTAGTTCTCTTGTTGCATATTTTTGAGGTGTTGAAAGAAACCAGAGAGCATGGATGGACAGACAAACACACACAAGTACACAAGTATCCCCCCCCACACACACACACACATACACACACACATACACACACACACATACACACACACAGGAAGCGCCTTTAGACTCCACAGAGAAAAAGCCACAACCAAAAACCCTAGCTTGTGTGTGGTCTATGTTTGTGATAGAAAGTGAAAAACATTATGGGCAACTATTTTTTTTTTACTCTTAAGAACACTGCAGCCACATTCTCCATCCCTCGACCCACACAAAAACACAATGGAAATTCCAATAATGTTTCTGCCACAATGTGAATAAAATTATAACCAGAATGTTATTCTTAGACCACAACTTCCCCAACATACACACACACAAACACAAGCATAAAAGCTTAGCAGTACAGATTTTGCACTGATTTCAACAAATAACAACACATTGCATGATACTACTACTGCCACACTAGATAAGTGAATTGTTTAGCAGTTCTCAAACAACTTACTTTTATTGTCCCCATTGAGGAGTAACGCATACCTGTTACTGTTCCTGGTTTCACAGAAAGTCCCTGATTTTGTGTCATATTTCTGCCCTACCCTCATAAAAAGTTTGATTTGCTGTTAAATCATTTAGAATCACTGACTGTCAATAATGCAGATATTAGAGTTTCATGCTTCTTACTGTCCAAAAAAATGTATGCCAATATAAAACATGTTATTATATTAACTTTTTAAATGAATTACAGTAATATATAAAAAGTGTTCCTGATTTTGAGCCTTTAGTCTGTCATTAGTTTTGGCTTTGCTCAGAATTCATGAAGTGAAGATCTGGGCTGCTGATCAATAGCACTTACATTGTTCAAATGAATTCACTAATTACTGGCTTTATCTTAATAGGATTATATTGCAGTCCTGTTTCTGATAAATTGCATAATTGGGGAATGAATAATCTTTCCCCCCAACCAGCAGCAGCTTTTGCAGAGCCCCCACACAGTCAAGGATGACTGCAGAGCCCACTGCCTCTGTGGGTATTGTGGGTGCCTAAAGCAGGCTATGATGTTAATTTTAAAGGAGAGATTTTAAGTAAGTCAGCAGCACTATTTCAGGTGTAAAAATGTTGATGGAATTGTGAAGCCTGCTACTTGAGAAAACACTGTTACTATAACCAGTAATATTTTTGAATTTTAAGAAGTGAGCCACGGTGGTGCAGTGGTCAGCATTGTCGCCTCACGGCAAGAGGTTCTCCCATTCGATTCTCGGCTGGAGCGCCTTCTGTGTGGAGTCTGCATGTCCTCCCTGTGGTCAAGTGATGTTTAAAGACATGCAGGTAGGTGCGTGCATGAATGGGTGTGCCTTCCTTGAAGGCTGGATGTCAGGCTGGCAACTCGGCACCGTAAAAATCCACTGCCAATCATGAGCAGATCGGAGTTCCACTGTGGTGACCCCTAAGAGGGAAAAGCTGGAAGATATTACTAGAGGCAATCCTTACGATTCTTCATCCTAAGAGTTATTGTTATCCACTTGCTGTACTATCTTTTGCTGGTTTGGTAAACATCTAACAAAATATCAAAAGTAAGGCAGCTTGCAGTGGTATGGGGATCCTCAGGAAGGGGGGGTCCCCAGCAACCTCATGGTTCGCCAGTACATAAAAACAGCTATGGTGTTCACAATGGAGGTACTCAGCAGTAGGAAATGGAAGGTAGTCTGCAAAGCTGGTAACAGTTCTTCATGTTTTTAGTGTAAGGAAGCCAGTGAAGCAAGGACACTATCCGGGAAGATAATAATAAAAAAAAATATTCAAAATCAAAGTCAAGGTGAACTTTATTGTCATTCAGAGTGTACAACAGTGCAACTGAATGATATTGCGTTACTTTGAACTCAATGTGCATACGACATATACTAATAATTTTAATACAGCAATAACACATATACTAATGCTAATCCAACAATAACAACAGTAAGACATTTAAGCAGTGCAGTAACAAGTACAATGACATACACTAAGACTATTCCACTTACATGTCTTTGTCAATACCCAAAATATTTCACAGATAATATATTGCATAGATCAGAATCAGTCAGATTTCAAATTGCACAGAATGCTAACTTGGCATATTGTACAGAATGTTAACTTGGCATCGGTAATATTGCACATAAGGCACATAATATTGAAATCAGTTCACAACAACACTTTGGCGTAATTTAATAAACAGTATTATTTTAGTCATTAAGGACATTTCTTTGTATAGAGTATGACTAGTTAACACAAAGCAGAACAAAAGTTCTACAGTAGCAACTGCTTTACTTTGAGATGGAAAAAAAATAACAACTGCGGACTGTGAGATTTTTGATTTAATCTGATGTGAAACAAAATGAAAACACAATAACTGCTTTGAATTCCTTTTGCCAGATATATACATAATTCCAGATAATTTCTGTAGGTGACCTTTGTTTCTGTTTTTCGCTACTAACATTAATGCTAATTAGTTGCAATTAGACTTTATTAGTTGCAGATCTCAAAGGAGCAACTCCAACCAAGTACACACTGATGTAAATGAAGGGGCATGGGGCTGACTTCTTGTCACTCTTACTAAAAAAAAAAAAAAAATCAACAAATATATTGATAATTAGACCTGCACAGCTTAGTTTTACAATAATTCTAGTCATAGATAAGTTCTAAATATTTTTGTTTGGAAGATTTTATGTGATTATGCTGTTAGCCTATTATCCTTCCAATAAGACATGAGATTTTTTTAATGGTTCTGAAGGCTTTTTGTAAACACATTATTAAATATTATGCTGATTTTTTTATTAGAACACTGAGGCCAGAATAAGGCTTCTAGTTTCTTTTAAAATAACATGCAATGTTTTCTGCTGCTTTCTAAGCATTGCCTTTAAATGTAACTCCCTACACTATTATCAATATCCAGCTTTCTTAATTTCCTATGCACGTTACCCTCGCCACATAAATTTGCATAAAATGCTACATGTTTGTAAGCATTGCAGCATGAGTGTGCAAAAGTAAAATAAATCAAAATAAGATGGAAATCATGTTTCTAATCATAGGTATTAACAAAGTTACAAAAAGTTATTCCCTCATTTTTGTTTACTAAACATTTAACACCTAAACAGTACTGGTGATTAATGTTTTATTTCACCAATGCCATCTTTTCTGCAGTGTTGTTCAGACAAGGTAGATGCCATAAATGAAAGAGTTAAGGAGCTGGGACAATGTTTGCACCTGGGTGCCAGTATTCTGATCAAGCATTCCATGAAGGCAATAAAGAGGACATATTTTCATGTATTCATTAAACATGACAAATTAGATGTCTACTCTACAGACTAAGAGCTATTACTGCTGTCTATCAGTATTACTAACCTTAAACCTCCCACCCTTTAGTAACAATTGTGGGTACATTGCTCATTACTCTCCCATTCATTATTGTAATCCTGCAACAATGATCCTTATGAGGAATATAGCATAGCTGTACAAGGTACTGTCAATAATAGTGAATATTCAAGTAAGTGGGTCTTACTTACAAGAAAGACTCCTTTCCTCACCACCTACCCTGAAACTGCCCTTATTTGCATCTTATTTTATATTATATAGTTAGTTCTGTTCCTTAGTTACATTGATGATATGAGCATTGCCACTGTTATTTTTGTATCTTATTTCCAAAATGCCAGAGATCCTCTAGATTAGTATAGTTAAACCTAGCTTTTATTAAATTGATTTAGGTTATTTAATTATGTATTTATTTATTTATTTTTATCTAGAGCTTCATGGACATAGTCTATTTCTAATGTGATGGCCTATGACATGCAAAATGTATTAGCAACAGTGTATGATATAGATATAATTTCTTCACACACACAGATGTGTGCATACACATAGGAAAATATATGATGTACTAAGACACTGAAGAAAGCAGATACTTGTAACTGTAAGCAACAGCTGAAGAGGTCCATGCATACAGTACCTTCATAGTGACATCTGTACTTTAATATCTCATTAATGATTGCTGAATAACTAAAACCAAAATGAAATCGTGCTATGCGTACTGAACACAAATACCACACCGGTATATACAAAGAAGAACAAATGTATCAAGAGTAACGTTAGGGTACTGCCCGGTAAATATTAGCAATAGGCAAATATACAAAGCATGTCCGGGGTCTAGTGACAGACAAGGAGATTTATAGAACTCATTACAGTAATGGATGGTAGTAACAAATATGGTGTATTTAGTTGCTAGAAATTAACTATAATAAAAGCAAGAGAGAAGAACTTCAACTCAGTCATTATAATATCCTGTAGAATTTATGGAAAGCGAAGACTAAGAAAAGGAATGAAAAAGAAGTAAGTAGGCATTATCCTGTATAAATAAAATGTGCCTAATAAAAAAATCTTTTGTAAATAATTCAATCCAATAACAACTCTGTATTTGCTAACTCTTTCTCAGGAAAATATTAGGGTACAACCCAACACCCTAATAATGGGTGATTTCAACTACCCCACCATTAACCTGGAAAATTACTCATGTACCAACTGTTTTGCTCAACGTTTTCTAGAATTCATAAATTCCAATGCCTTGGATCAACTTATCCACACCCCCACCAGTGGCAGCAATATCCTAGACCTGGTCCTTACCAACATGGGTGACCAGTGTTCCACACCATAGGTCAATTCCTCATTGGTCAGATCCAACCACAAGCTACTCAGCCTAGACATCCACATCCCGCCCCCACCCCCCATTATGGAAACCACTGTAAAAACTTTCTCCAAAGTCAGCTTCATGCTTCTTAAGACAAAAGTGCCAAACTTCACAACACCCATGCAGACGGACAATAGAGGTACATCTGCTGAATCCTACACAAATTCACTTTATAAGCACTTACACGAGTGCATGGGTCATGCTATCCCTAACAGAACCAAGATGCTATCCTCCAAAAAAAGGAAGCCAATATGGTGGTCCCCTGCCCTAAACAAACTCTACAACAGAAGAAAGAAACTGTTGCAAAAAAGAGTAAAATCCCACGACTGGAAGAACTCCCTGGTCAGCCTCAGTAAGAAGCTGAGATCCCTCATAAAATCCTCCAAAGCTAGTTATGAAAACAAAATCGCCACTGATTCTAAAGACACCCACAAAGCATTCTATAGCTATGTCAAGAATCTCAATGGCAACACTCAGATCTGCTCTGAGTTACAGCACAATGGCACTATATATACAGAACCAACTGATATTGCCAACATCCTGGCACATAGGTTCAGTGCTAACTTTACCTCACCCCTAAAGGGCCCATCTCTATACAAGAAGAATGCAAAGTTCCTGTAATTGCGGCTGCACAGGTAAAAACCACACTCTCCAAAGCCAAGAACACAGCATCCATGGGAACTGACAACATCCCAGGCTGCGTTCTACATGAATTACAGAATGAACTGGCACCCCACCTAAGCACCATGTTCAATCATAGTCTCACCTCAGGCTTTGTGCCCACTGAATGGCACACAGTGACAGTTATCCCACACCACAAAGGGGGAGCCACCATAGACCCTGGGAACTACAGCCCCATTAGCCTAATGAGCCTGGTCTGCAAGGCCATGGAAAGTATCATCATGGAACTTATAAACAATGACATTGGTAATCTCCAAACTCTGGACCCCACCCAGTTCAGGTTTGTAAAAGGCAGATCATGTCTCCTAAACCTGATCGACTTCTTTGAAGCAGTCACCAAAGCTGTAGATGAGGGTAAGGTGGTTCACACAGCCTATCTAGATCTCGCCAAGGCTTTTGCCACCATCCCCCACTCTGGAATTACAGATAAACTCACTAGGCATAAATCCCTATGTCACAAGATGGGTTGCCAACTGGTCAACTGACAGAACCCACACTGTGAAAGTAGCAGACTCCAAATCCAACTTCAGACCAGTGACAAGTGGAGTACCACAGGGTTCAGTCCTGGGTCCTCTCCTGTTTGGTATCTACTTTTCTGAAGTACAGGCTAACACAGAAGGTCTTTGGCTAATGAAGTTTGCAGATAACTGCAAATTAGGAGCCATAATTGAAACTCCTAATGATGTGGACATCCTACAAAAGGCCCTCACTGAGACAGATGCCTGGTGTCAAAGCCATGGCCTCAAGCTCAATGCCAAAAAGTGCATTGTCATCCCCTTTGGTAAAAACTCTGTACCCATGAGCTACCACATAGGTGGTAGTCTACTTAATATCGAAAGTGTGATAAGAAACCTTGGGACACAGGTGGACAGTAGTCTCTCCTTTGATAATCACATCGCCACAGTAGTCAGGAAATCCTTCTACGTGGCACACCTCATCACAAAAGGTTTCTCATCCAGGAAAAAAGAAGTCATTGTTCCCCTCTACTCGTCACTCATTAGTCCCATTATAGAGTACAATGCCCCTTTTGGTATGTACCTCACAAGACATCTACAACAACTGGAAAAGCCGCAGAAATTCCTCCCAAAGAGGATTACTGGCCTTAAACAGATGCCCTATGCAGACTGTCTCAAAAAACACCAGCTTTACTCCATCGCATATTGCCTACTCAGAGACGATTTCTGCCTAACATACAAAGCTATGTCAAACCCAGAACTGTTGGACATGCTCCACTTAAAGAAATCCCAGTCCCCCCAAGCTACATGATTTAGAGACCTAAACCTTGTCACCACAATAAACAGAACATGCTGAAGGGATAGAGTCCTGTCCCAGAGACATCCCATACTCTGGAACAAACTACCTATCTATATCAAACAAAGCTCCTCATTAGCACTCTTCAAGAAAAATCTTGATGATTGGATGGTAAATAGGAAAATCACCCCTGGGATCACCTCTGTGGCTTTGCTCGACAAGGGCACAGGAAAATAATTTTCTTGGGTGGCGAAAGCTAGGGTACCTTTTTGGCTAGGCTTGTATAGGCCCTAGGGCCAATAGCCTAGTACCTACCTATGGACCTATGAACCTGTGCTGGAAATAACTATACTCACTTTAAATATACTTTCAAATATTCATTCTTACAACATAACTA
Organism: Protopterus annectens; assembly: GCF_019279795.1. Taxonomy (NCBI): domain Eukaryota; kingdom Metazoa; phylum Chordata; order Ceratodontiformes; family Protopteridae; genus Protopterus; species Protopterus annectens. The sequence goes on from NC_056738.1 coordinate 309,146,202, forward strand.
ACATTCTTTAGAAAGTAGTTTCACCTTTATATTCTGCTGTTCCCTGTCTATATTCTTCTTTTCTGCTAACAGATAAATATAATTAAAATGTACAAGTTACCATCAATGAGCTCCATAGATTTCTGTACTAGTTTTTATGATTCTGTTTATTATTTTATGTTTCTTTTTTATGGTATTTTCTCATGTATTATTGTAACTCTGGAGTTTTTCTCCCTGGGCCTCTGTTGAAAAGGGCTTCCATGTCCAGTTGGACTTTCCTGGTAAACAAATGCAAATAAAATAAATAAATACAATAATAATAAATAAGAGTAAGAGTACAGGACAAGATTATACTGAGGGCAGGGAAAATAGTGCTTTGGAATTACAAGAAGTGTGACATAGTTATTCATTTTAGCTACTAGATAATCTGTGAGCTAGACTTTGGCAACGGTTTTCTCCCTGATCCCTTGCTGACCATCTAGTCTGTAGCTCCCACTGCCCAGAGGATCCATTTGCTCCCTATGGCTCATTCATTCTGTGGGGTGTGAGTTTAGGGAACTGTATTAGAGACTTGCATTTATGCGCTAAACTTTATTCCCTTGAACTTGATTGTTGGTGTCCAAGGGATTGGCATGTAATAAGCCTTTCCAATGCATGTCCTTGCCTCAACATGCGATGGAATCAATTTGTCTTACTCACTGAAGGCAGATGCCTCTGTGTTACTACCAGTCTACACGTGGGATTCTACCATAAAGAAAGAGTACACCTCAAAGATGTGCCCTAGCTCCAACCGATGCTGTAGCACAGAATCAAACTTGGTTCACTTGGGATGTAATCAGGGCTTTAACGCTCTATGTACTACAGCTAACCAGCCTTTCTGAAAGTTACTTGTCAATATACTCTTTTCACCAAGAGCATTAAACAGCTCCTTGTCTATTTTCAGTACCCCTACTTGCAGTCATCCCTATTGGTAAAGTCTCCTTTCTCCATTCTTTTGTCGGCTTAGTTCTTAGAATATTTTCTTCTACTTTATGAATATAATATTCTGTATGGTTGTTATTATTCTCCTTAAGGATCTGCTTCCAAAATTTGAATCTCTCCTAACTTCTTGCGCTTATCCCCTGCTTCATTATCATCATCCCTTTCCACCTTGAATTACAACCTTCTATTTGTGTTATGTATATGAGCCTTAACTGTGTAGCTCTAAAATATCCCTTCAATAGCAATAAAGGAATTCAGTAAGTTTCTCTATACCAAGAAAGCAGTGCAAATCATAATTTTGTCCCTCATGTACTGAATACGTCAACCATTATTCTTTCTCTGGGACGCCCATCTAATGCATAATCTTTCTCCAAGACTTGACTTCCAATATGTTCATGTTATGTCCAGGAATTGTAAGCTCTCCATGCAAATGTAAAAGTTGCTCTGTCATCACTGTATTCATTTGCTGTAGGAAACAAAATGGCATCAGACTGAACTGCATCTAAGTTTTTAGCAAAACAATTTTTATCGAACACTCCAATGACCACCTGAGGCACAGAGAAGAAAGAAATGCAGGTAAATCAGCAATGACAAAAGCAACAATACACAATTATACAACATCTGTAGCCTGCAACCTTCTAAGTCAAATACCTCTACCACTTACTAGAAAACTGTTCACCATTCCTACATGTTAATCCTCAAACTGCAGCTCCTCATTACAAGAATTATCTACAATAACCACAACCCAAGTCTTTGCCAATTACTTCTTTGCCTACATTCCTAGTGGTGCAGCTATTTCACTTAAACAGACTTCCATATCCAAAATATTATCAGTGCAGGTTCATTTACCATTCCAATAACAGAGAGCACCACATCACCTCATTGTCCAAAACAAATGGTCAAACAATTACTACAGGGCCACTTTACTGCTGATTTTCCCTAGTCTGCAGACTGCTATACCTATACTATTGCCCACCAATGGAATAAAAATTAAAACATTGGAATGCTACTTGTACACCCAAACCACAAGATGGGATTTCTCTCTATTGAGACCACTCTTTGGCATAGTGCCAGGGGAGAAGGTCTTTATGAGGGCTGCTCCAATCACTGTAAATCCCTTGGTACATAGTATCTGAAGCTGTTTTCACTATCACACATTCAGAAGTGTATAACTGTTGTTTGTGAGTAGCTCTCAAGACAACAGATAAAACTGAAGTGCAACTGCGTTTCACTCCTAAATGTAAAGAGTGCCGTCTATATTAACATGCAGAATGATCTGATAATTTCTTTATTCTCTGTGCCAGATTTGGTAACTAACTGTCATGCTGATCAGCTTTGCACTCCACACTACGTAACTAGATTATATATACTTCACATTCTACTCTCTATATGCAATGTATGATTATCTAAGTAATGTATGTATTCTGTGGATATTGTATTTTGCCACATGTCCTGGTTTGTCTCAGGAAAAAAAAATCCCTGACCCATCCCATTGAATATCCTGCCTACTGGGCTAACAAATAAACAAACAAACAAACAAACAAAAAATAGATAAAAACTGTCATAAGTGCAGCTGGTAAGCATGACTTTCATCAGAAAAATATTGCAGCTAAATCTTTTTGAGTTTACATCTGTAGATCATCTTCCTCCAGATTTCTCAGATTATCATCCTATGTCATACTGCAGTCTAACTACCTGTGTATTAAAACCACCTCAGTAAAATGCAAAGTGCCACCTATACATTTATACAGAACTTATCTATAACAGTTAATTTGTACAAAAGCTTACGCAGCATCCAATCAGGTTTCAGATCCATTTTTTCAATCTTCTTAGCAAAAATCCTCACAACGGCACACTAAAGCATTTCACCAGTCATATGGAAAAATTAAGATTTGTTGAGACATTTAGAATAATTTTCACCCATCCCATCTTGTCAATACTGCAGTCTTATCTGATAAAAATGTATCTGTTTTACTTTGTATCTCTTTGTTAATTGCTTTGTACAGTACAGAGTCAATTATGCGAGCATCGATTATCTGAAATTTCAATCATCTAAACGCAGACTTCCAAAGTTTATGGGTAAGAATAATCATAAAGTCTGAATATGTAAACGTTACATGTATTCACTTGTGCGTGTTTTTTTAACTTGTAGCCGGCTCGTGTGTGAAAAATATTCTTCATTTTCCACTGGAATTGCTGAATGGTTGAAAAGTGTATTCCCTGTGTGTAGAAAAAAAAAACAAGATTTTAGAAGTTTTTTATCCGGTTCAGCGTATGTTTGATTATGCGAACTACCCTAGGTCCCAATTAGTTCAGATAATCGACTCTACTTTACTGACTATAAACTGATAGCCCTCAAGTTATAATTTGACCTGAGAGTGGGAAGCCTGCTACTCTACCACCAGTTCCTACCTACCTCCTCTTATTGTAACATTATACTTCCTACATACATATTTCACTTGTGACTGTTATTCTAAAACCCTCCCCAAATGACCTTACTAGTTCTATACATACACTTCTGTTTCTTGTTTCCTACTTCCCTATCTCCATTTAAGTTTCAGCACAATTCTCAGCAATCTTTCTCCCTCCCATACTGCATTGCACTATATCCATTCGTAATCACAAATCTTCCTAATAGTACCTATCTATTCCACATTGTATATTTTACTTTTCCCAAATAAACTCTAATTTCTTCTTATTTTAACTACATCATTATGCTCTAGCTTTTCATAGCCCTGTATTCCTTACATTACAGAGAATATTCCAGGACACCCTAAGTCTCTTCTTTTATAGTAACTACTTCTCTTCTTACCAATCCTCTACCAGCTTTTAGAATCCACCATCACTGAATCTCCTACTGCCCTGCAACTTCTTGTTTCCTTCTTCATTGCTACTTCCCCACTACCTGACATCTATAACATGCAGATTCCTATACTTAATTATGCTACTCTTAGCTTATCCTCAATTCTTGTCCTCTTTTGTCATCTTTCTTCCTGCCACGACTCAATAATATCTGTCAACATCTCTCCAACTCTATCCTAACTACCTATCCCTACTTCCTCTTTATACTCTCCACAAATTGCACCAAGCCTATTTGATATTGTCCCTCACCTTTATTCATAATATAGACTGATTAACTGCACTTCAACTCAAACCAAAACAAAAAAATAAATTGCAAGAATGCTCTGTAAAAAAAACAAGTATGCATAATTCCCCAATATACTAAAATCCTTCTAGGAGGACATGTACACCCTAATCCTGGTCCCATCTATCACAATGAACACAAAATTAATTCTCTCCAACACACTTCTCTAACCCAACAACAAACAGTCCCCAACCCTGGTGATCTAATTTTTGCTGCAATAAATATTAGAAGCATAATAAATAAAACTGCTAAACTACATGCCAGGATTAACAACATCAGCCTGACATTCTCACTGTAACTGAGACTTAGCTTGAACCCAGTATAAAAGACTCCAAAGTTATACCTCCTGGCTATAATATAATCCGTAATGAACATATAAAGAGGAAAGGTGGTGGTATTGCTTTTATATTTCCCATCACCTACCACATTTCCCCGAACAGCAAACCAACACCAAAATTCAGTTCAGCAGAGCTTCTTATTGCTTTCCTCAAAATAAACAGTTATAAACAAATATGTATCACTGTCCTTTACACCTCTCCTAGCGACAATATAATTATACTGGATGATATCCTACACTGGATATCCATAACATTTACACAAGACAAATATTATGAACTTATACGGTTTCATACAACTAATTAATAGCCCCACACATTGCAGCAAGACATCAAATTCCCTATTAGACTGAATCCTAGTATCAAAACCTATCAAATACACCACCACAGGTAAAATGTCAGATGCTCTCAGTGATCATCTCCCAATCTATATGACCAGACAGCTCACTCATCCAGTTAAACAGCATATTTATAAAACAATACATCAACCTTTCCAAGTTTTACCCAGAAAATCATTAATACACTATCATCTATTAACTGGAACTTCCTAAAAATTCTCCCCTTAGACGGTGCTGTAAATAAATATCCTAAATAGCCGTCCACCTCCTAGAAGGAAGAGACTAAAACAAATAATGCAGCTTGGCTGTCCAGAAAGAGTAGAATGCTAATGCAGGACAGATAAAAAGCATGGAAAGAATAACAAAAATATAAAATACCTCAATATCTTGAAAACTTCAGAACGCTTCACAATTATACTAAAAAGCAAATCAACGAAGACCAAAAAATATAATATAATACCTTTCAGAATAATACTAAACACAACCCCAAAAATGTTGGATATCCATTAAAGAAATATTACATCCCAGACTGAAAAATTCAACCCAAACCGCTCTACTAATAACTCACCACTCAAAACTGCAATACAGTTCAACTCCTATTTTATATATAGTATAGTATAGAATCTCTAACCAACTGCGGTGGTGGTGCTGCGGTAGCATTGTCACCTCACAGTAAGATGTTGTCCTGTTCGATTCTCAGCTAAAGCATCTTCTGTGTGGAGACATGCTTGAATGGGCGTACCTTCATTGAAGGTTGTGCGTCAGAGCTGGCAACTTGGCATGTAAAAATTTGCTGCCAATCATTAGCAGACCGGAGTTCCATTGTGGCGACCCCTAACTGGGAAAAGCTGAAAGACACAACAACAACAACAAAATCAACAACATAGAATCTTTAACCAAGGATTTCTTAGCATCTAATCCTAACCCTGCCCAACAGTCACATATTACCCCATCTACTTCCACCGTCATACCTGTACACACATCCTATATAAAACTACTCTTAAACAAACTTAAACCATGCTGTTTTTCAGCTGATGACTTTCCAAGCGAGTACCTAAAAACAGCAGCCAATAGCATTGCCTATCCTGTCTCAAGTCTTATAAATAGGTCAGTCTGGGAATCCCATAATCCCTCTCTCTGGAAAAAGCCACGCATTATCCAGCAAAAAAAGGAAAAAATTCAACAGACGTTAATAACTTTAGATCTATAGCAGTCTTATCCCCTCACCAAAATACTTGAAAATGTATTCAAAAACAGTTGTTAGACTATCTCCTGCAGGAAGAATTCCTAGCCCCTATACAACATGGCTTACATCCTTCCAATAGTACTAGCATTGCCATTCTAACCTGTGTAGATGCTGTCAATAAAGCTAGAGATAATGCAAACTAGTCTCTTCCTTATTTCTAGACTTGTCTAAAGTCTTTGATACAGTTTGTTACAGCAAACTTGTACTTCAAATGTCCTCACTAATTCTCTGTCTCAGTCCACCCTACTGTGGTTCAAACGCTACCTTACAATAAGTTTCAGTCAGTAAAATGGCACTCCATACTCTATCCTTACCTCCCAGTCACCAGCAGTGTAACAACAAGGCTCTATCCTTAGTAACCCCCTTTTTAACATTTTGGCCAACACCCTCTATACATTCACACAACAGGCCACCCTAATGCAATATACAGATGATTCCACTCTCATCTGCACATCTGACAACATGGTACATTTTCAAAAAATTACTCAGGAAACTTTAACAGTCGCTGAAACATCGCTTCATAACTCACAACTCATGCTCATCCCAAAAAGACCAAACTACTACTTTGTCCCCACATCCATCGTCTATGAAAAAACAAAATTTAAAGTCCTCTCTCTTCATAATACAACCATCAAAGTCAATTCTCGTAGCAAATTATTAGGGGTGATAGTGGATGATAATCTTACATTTTGACCTGCATATACAAAATTGCATAAGAAAAACTCATCAAAAACTAGGCTTTACAGAGCCAAAAACATTCTCACCAATGCAACTAAATCTATTCTTGCCACCACTTATCTCCTCCTCACACTTCTTTATGCTGCTCCCATCCTCGCTATCCTCCAGGCTTCACAAAAATTACAACTTGAACAATGTTGTAACAAAGTTGCTAAATTTGCAGCAAATACCGCTTTCAGAACCCACCACTGTATAGGAAGAATGTTACTAATCTTAAAAATGTCAAAACTGAGATTGCATATCTTAGTTACACTCTGTTTATTAGTCAAATTCTACATTATCAAACACTGGATAGATCGCACTAAGATGTCCTGGTGAGGGTTTCGAAGTTTGGCTATTAAATACATTACTTCACAAAAACTCATAATAACAAACTCCCACAAGCGTACTTACTACCTGACATTTTGGAATTTCATATTTGAGTATTTGGCTGACAACTAAATACGTATAAACTAAGGCAGTACATCATTACTACATGCTCTCCTTATTAAATTCTTTCCTTTTCCCCATTTCTCCTTACCCCTGTTGTACGGTGGCTCAAGATAAGTATTATATCTCTTCCTTTATTTGCTCTATAAGTTTTAAACCATGGCCATTACATTGCGCTCAGTTACAGTATTCACCTTCTTCTATCCAGATTTGCATTAGGTTTACTCCTAGGGGTCATATTATTCTTAAGCAGCACTATTGTTCATATTGTATATAGTTAGTATATGTTCTCTTCCGTATTACTGCTCATTGTTAAACTGCAATTAGTTGTGATATATATGTATTGTAAAATCAATAACATTTCTATTTGGAAAAAAAAATAAAAAGCCTAAATTGGTTAGAACTGCCTCATTAACTAACATATACACAGCTTCTTACCACATATAAAATAATCCAGCATCCATCTGCCTGTCCAGCACTAAAAACCATTCTACACAACCATATTCTCAGTCAATCATTGTCATCCAGTGAAAAAAAAAACTCCTGTCTGTCTACAAACCTGTCATATCTGGAACTCCTTACCTGTATCCATCAGGTCAATACCTTCCTATCTTTAAAACCACTCTGAAAGGCTTCCTCACTAAAATCTGTCTGTGTTCTTGCTCAAAACCAGAATAAACTATATTCCTAAATGAGAACAAGTAACTTTTCATTCCTTATACCTCCTTACTGTCCCTTCTTCACTTGCTTCCTTTCTTCTGTCAAATTCTCTTCCCTAATTTCTCTCTAAATATACCACAAGCCTGTTTTTCCCTCACTTCATATTGGGATTCCTGTTTGTATTAGACTAACTTACTACAAACTGTCTACAATTTCTATAAATATTAAATGATTGTCATGTAACCTGTAGTCATTCTTAACCAATGTTTTTATATTATGTCCAGTTGGTTATGATTATTTAAACTGCAGCTGTTTTGTTTTATTTTTGAAGACTGTAAAATTATTGTTCTTAAAATGTTTTGTAATAATTTGGAGCTTTTCTCCCTAGGCTTCTGCTGAAAATGGGCTTGTACCCAGTCTGACTTTCTCAGTAAACAAATAATAACAAATAAATCTGAAAATGTTTTAGAGTTTGCTTTAGCAGTAAAAATAGTAAACAACAATGTACAAGAAATGAAAGCCCATACACAGCACTGAGACAATATACCAGCAATGTAGAAACAATTTGTATTCACAAGACAGGACAATTAATCGACTGTAATGGAAATGTAATATAAATAAACACGTCTCAGCGTTAGATTTTTCAGCAAACAAAAAGCATATAACCATTGCAGTTATGTGATACAGGACACCAACAAACATCTCAGCATACTATACATACCTCAGGAATCCTGCTTGCATAAATTATTACTGTACACCTTGTTCATTGACTAAATCCTACTAATCATCTTTTTCAGATCATGGATTAATAAAATGAAAACTACCTTCAAAAATGTCTGTTATGCAGCAGAAGCTCTTTAGAAATCCCACTTGTGTCATCTGTCCATGCTAGGTATGCTGACCGTCCCTCATCTGATTCTGCAATCATATCTCAGATTGCTTTTACACTCTTATGCAATAAGCAATACTGTCTACGTCTCAGTGCCCTTTTCAAAAGGCACACACTTTTAGTTAATTCTTGATCTTTTTATGCAGCCTAAAAAATACCTGGATCTTAAAAAAATATGCAGCCAAATTCATTAAAACCTACATGGTCAGTTTGTAATGCACACACGATAGCATGGTGTTTTAAATTCAGTAAGCAGCTTTACATGGTGAGTAGAGCCGCACACCACCGTGCAAACAAGGCAAAGACAGTGCCATGTTAATTACAGCATAAACAGCTGAACTGTGTACTAATCAACCAATCCAACATGGAGGAGCCATTCAACAAGTTATAAAGAAACCGTGTAGACTCAGTGCTGGTTTTCCCTGTAAATTCCAAAACATATTGGAATATAGCCACAGAAATCAGTCTATACAGAAACAATGTTAGGAGCTGCTGTTGCTTTAATTCATGTGTATGTGCAACAGGCCAAAGTGTATGCTGCTGCTGCTGCAGCTAATAGACATAGGCCAAGAAGAAGAAGAAGAGTTTTCAGACCCCATTTAACTTATCATAACCTACATGACATAGAAATGGTAAAACACTACAGGCTGGATAGAGACACACTACAGGAACTCTGCAACCTCTGTTGTCCTCAACTGAGATCCAGGGCAAACAGGGGGGAACGCATCCCACTGGAGACAAAGGTATGTGTAGCACTTAGAATCTTAGCTACAGGTACCTTTCAGGGACCAACAGGGAACATGCTGGGGGGTGTCACAGGCATCAGCATCCAGGATCCTCCCTCAATTCCTGAATGCTATGATCCAATATGCCAGTGGCTACATATATTTTCCCGTACTCCTGAGGACAGGGCTAGAAATATTCAGGAGTTTTACGATATAACACACTACCCTGAAGTAGTGGGTGCTATAGATTGCACACATATAGAAATGAAGGCACCACCCGAGGAACAGGGTAGGTTCTATATAAACAGAAAGGGCTATCATTCTATTAACTGTCAAGTTGTGTGTAATGCCAAGGGAATCATCCTGAATGTGTATGCTGGCAACCTTGGCAGTTAAAATGACTCATGTGGCACACCTTCCAACTATATCAGATGTTCACTGGGGGGATATCCCACTGGGTCATTTATGGGGGAGTTCAGGTTATGCACTAGAACCGTGGCTGATGACACCCAACAGAAATGTACACACACCCACTGAAGAATGCCATAATGAGGCACAACCTCAAACCAGAAATATCAAAGAGCACGTGTTTTGGCTGCTTAAGTTGTGGCTCAAATGCCTATATACATACAGGGGAGCCCTGCAGTACAATCCATGGACAAGTACTGTAATATTCACAGTATGTGCCATGCTTCACAACATTATCCTGAGAAAACAGCTTCAGCAGGATCACCAAGGGAAGGAGCACACATCTCACCACCAATGCCAAGGTCACCACAGCCACATGCAGATGAGGAATCAGAGGGAGAACCACCAGCTGCTGTGGGTGTAGACAGACATAGGCGTGCTCAATATGCCCTTGCACTGGCTAAGAGACAATGCATAGCACACTCACTCACCATGTAAGAGGTAAAACTATCCTGCTACGCACATACATATACTTCTACTGATGCCCTTCAAGTATCACAACCTTTACCTCCCCCATGTATTGACTGTGTAGTGCTTGCATCAGACAGAGTCAGCCCTGTACTAAAACTGTTGTAACTGTTGCATTTACAAGTGTATTGTGTAATAACATGAATGAGTGGCATATCCTTGTATTTCATTACTTGGTACTGTAAACAAGTAAAAGGTGGGAGGTTTGTACAGAAATGACCTTAACATGTGACAACAGAGACCTATTTAACTGATATGTGTCCATTATTAAGTGGTAGGCCTCAGGCATCAAAGATTCGCAGAATCATGCCTCTCAAAAGAACTGATGATCACTGCATGCCCTCAGTTTAACACCATACGTTTGTAGTCGAAAATCATTAAAGAGAGAAGTTAGAAAGTAATAATACACATTGCAGTTTTGGACTTCATACCCCTCACAAGATCATTCACAATAAAGCGGGGAAATTTTGATGCTATCAACTTTCTAACTTTCTAAGGCCAATATAAGTCAAAGGTACAATTACAAGTTCAACACCACAAATGCAGATATACTAAGCACTAAGTCAGCTATGCACCCTGAGCATCTGACATAAAACTAATGTATCCCTGAATCAAAAAGAAAGAAAGAAAACAGGGATATGGCACAGTTAACATCACTTGCACAAGGTGTTGTGTGGGGGCAGGAAGCCTAGGCTGACACAAAAGGTTGATGAGTGTGTGTGAGTAAGAAAGAGAAGCAGGCAGACATTCAGATAAACCAAAAAATGGCCTGTGAGATAAAATGAGTTTTAAGCTGCATGGCTAATCAGTGTAACCGTTGTGTCTGTGCCTGTAGGGGTTCTCCAGGTGAAATTGGTGTGTGAGTCTCTGCATGAACACAGCCAAACTCTGTGCTAGCTCTACATCTTGGTATGTCAGACAGGTGTGAGCCCTGCATGGTAGAGGTGGCAGTTCATCACTGTCATCCCTGACCATGAAAACTGGCTCTGCCAGGAGTTCACTAGCATGTCCATGCCCACAGTCAGATGCACTGCTACTACTTGAATATGTCTGCTGGATATGCTCCCTTCATGGGGATGCTCAGGACCATGAACCCTTGGCCTGCCATGTCTGAGTGTGGACAGCTCACCCACTGATGGAGCAGTGGAAATATTGCCACTATGGGAGCATTATCAGGCACAGCTACATTGCCTAACAGTAGATGATGTGGCTGACCTATGCCCATAAAAATGCAGTTCCCCCTCCCAGCAGATGCTCCATCACAGACATCGCTCATTCCATGACAGACACCCCTCATTCCAATGTGTCATTCATCCGATCCACTGAATCAGCAACATGGTGGAGGCAGTCATGCATGACAGCCTGTGCCACATCTACAACCCTGAGCATTTGTCTGGAGAACCTATAGGAACTTGCCTGTGCTGCCATGACAGCCTTTAACATATGTTGAGTGGCACTGGAAGTAGGTGGAGGTGGGACAACAGGCCTCCTCTGAACACCCCTAACAACCCTCCTGCATGGCACCTCACCCACAGCCAGAGTCAACAGACATTGAAGCCACAGTAACCACACTTCCCTGATCAATGGCCTCACCCTCCACCTGTCCAATAGCCGAAGGCTCATTGGAATGATTAGGCGTAGGCCTACTGGCTGTGTCCAATGGAATTGCAGGGGATGGCTGTATGTCAACCTCTGTGTCAGATTCAACCTCTGCAACCTCTGCCTGTGCCTCTGTTTGGCTGCCATCATCATCAGAGCCTGCTGATACACTATCATCAGGTGGTAGAGGCCCCATGCTTCCATTGCCAGGATTACCTGTGATAAAAAGCAACCAACACAGGAACATTTTAACTACTACTGTAGTCCAATGTAGGCTAACAAACTAGCAGTGGTGCCACTATTACAGACAGTAGAGCAATAAACAGCAGTCCTGACATCAACATCACATACTAAAATATTTCTTTAAATTGCTCATCAGTACTGACATAAAAATGGCTGGTTTACCATCTGCAGATGAGGTTCTCCTCTGCAAGCCTGATGGTTCTGGAAGAAGTTAAGCAAATGGTAAGGGAAACATAGCAGGCCCTCACCTGGTCCCCATCTGATCATAGCCCACTGCAACTGATCTCCTCCATGCAGATGTGATTATGTCAGTGGCCCTATGGTGCACCTGCTCATATGTGCTGCCATGGCCTCCCACTGCATTAACATCATTCATAGTCTGATGCCAAATTTGCATTGTGTGTGCCATATCTCCCCATCCCTTTTCAAGAAAGAAGGCACCAAAGCATCCACTATCACTTGATTTTCAGCATCAGTGAAGGGTGGTCTTCAATGTTTGACATGCCTGGATGGCATACTCCTAGGTGTCCAAATAATCAACAGAAGGATGGTACACATAAGTATCATATAACTACAAAATAACTATTCACAGATAAAACAGAAAAGGTTGCATCTCAGTATTACCCATTGGAGAAGCAAAAACTGTCTGGAGATGTGAAATATGAACAACAGGCTGGATTCAAAAAAGGAGAGTAACAATAGCAACATATCCTTGAGCTTTGCTCCCCCTCCCAAAAGAATGGGTAACTGACACATTTTGCTAACAAGCTGTCTTTGAAATGCTAAAAGTGTTACCAAATGAACTGCTCCTGAAACATTTGTACATATTTATCACAGAGAATTCCATTTTAAGGTACAGGCAATCATGTATACCTCTGAAATGCCTTGACAAACATGCACATGACATCGGTACATTTCAAACAAATGCATACAGATAAAAGTGTAAAAGCCTTTGCTTCATATTTTTCTTAATTACATTCCAGCATATGCGGTATGTAACTGACAAAATGCAAGCATACCTTATGAAGTTCAGTAATCCTCTGTGCAGATATATTCCAAAGTAATAGCGTATGTTCAGTCTTCTCCACATAAACAGATCTCCTTACCTTCAGTTTGCCTACTACACAGTTCTCTTTTTATATGGTGTAGGTTCAGGGTTGTTAGCATGGTGGAGATGCAGATAAAGTGTGAATTGATTAGAATTGTTGAATCCCAACTACTTGACTCTGTGTACAAGATGTAAACATAGTGCAGACACTCCCTAAGTGTTTGTTTTTAATGGAGTGCAACTGTGAATGATCACTGGTTGGCAGAAGGAAAACACAACAGAATTGCAGGCTGCCTTGCATCCAGTGAGTGTGTCAGGTTAGACCTGCAAAGTGTTAGATCTAATCACACTTCCCTGATCAATGGCCTCACCCTCCACCTGTCCAATAACTGAGGGGTCACTGGAATGGTTTGGCATAGGCCTACTAGTTATGTCCAATGGAATTGCCAGGGATGACTTTATGTCAATCTCAGTGTCGGATTCAATCTCTGTCAACCCCGACTGTGCATCTGTTTAGCCACCATCATCATCAGAGTCTGCTGATAAACTGGCATTTGGTGGTAGAGGTCCCACACTTCCACTGTCAGGATCACCTGTAATAAAAAGCAACAAACACAGGAAAAAAATTAATACCTACACTACTATAATCCAATATAGGCTAACAAACTAACAGTGATGCCACTATTACAGACAGCAGAAGAATACACGCAACAGTCCTGACATCAATATCACACACTGAAATAGTTCTTTAAATTGCTCATCAGTTGTTGTTGTTGTTGCGTCTTTCGGCTTTTCCCAGTTAGGGGTCGCCACAGCAGAACTCCGGTCCGCTAATGATTGGCTGTAGATTATTATGTGCCGAGTTACCAACTCTGATGCATAACCTTCAACGAAGGTACGCCCATTCACGCATGTCTCCACACAGAAGACGCTCTAGCTGAGAATCGAACAGGACAACGTTTTACTGTGAGGCGACAACGCTACTGCAGTACCACCACCGCAGTCAGTACTGACATAAAAATGGTTGGCTTACCATTTGCAGATGAGGTTCTCCTCTGCAAGCCAGATGGTCCTGGAAGATGTTAAGCAAAAGGGAAGGACAACATCATCACAATTAACAATAACAGAGGGGATAAAATTTTTAACCCTTTATATGTCCATTAACTATACTTTTAACAAGAACTTGGCTGACAACTCAAACCTAAGCTAATCAATCAGAATGTGTTGGTAACTTTAGCAATCTTCAATCCCCCCCCCCCCAAAAAAAAATTATTGTGATATAGAAGTAACTTATTGATTTTAACAGTATTCAGCCATTGAGATACCAAAGCCTACCTGGAAGCTCCTCCTGGGACATGCTTGCTCTCCCTGAAAATGTTGCGCCAATGTCAAGTAGATGCTGTTCTGTACTTTCCTGGGAGCTGTTTGGATCCCTGACAGTGGGCAGAAACTCTTCATTCGGTGTTTGCGGTGGATCCATAGCAGGCCCTCACCTGGTACCCATCTGATCATGGTCCACTGCAGCTGCTCTCCTCCATGCAGATGTGATCATGTCAGTGGCCCTATAATGCACCTGCTCATATGGCCTGCCATGGCCTCCCACTGCATTAACATCGTCCACAGTCTGGTGCCAAATTTGCCTTGTGCGTGCCATATCTGCCCATCCTCTTTCAAGCAGGAAGGCACTATATTTCCTAAAATCATTCACTATCACTTGACTTTCAGCATCAGTGAAGGATGGTCTTCAATGATTGACATGCCTGGGTGACATACTCCTAGGTGTCCTAAAAATCAACAGAAGGGTAATACACATAAGTATCACATAACTACAAAATAACTATTCTCAGATAAAACAGAAAAGGTTGCATCTCAGTATTACCCATTGGAGAAACAAATAACTGTCTGGAGATGTGAAATACGAACAACAGACTGGATGCAAAAAAGAGGAGAGGAACAATAGCAAAATATCCTTGTTTGTGCCATAGCAGAAATGCAGCTTTGCTCCCCCTCCCAAAAGAACAGGCAACTGACACATTTTGCTAACAAGCCATCTTTAAAATGCTAAAGGTATTACCAAATGAACAGGCCCTAAATCATTTGTACATATTTATCACAGAGCAATCTATTTTAAGGTACAGAAAATCATATATACCTCTGAAATGCCTTGACAAACATGTGCATGGTATCGGTACACTTCAAACAAATGCATACAGATAAAAGTGTAAAAGCCTTTGATTTATATTTTTCGTAATTACATTCCAGCATATGCAGTATATAGCTGTCAGAATGCAAGCATACCTCATGAAGATCAGTAATCCTATGTGCAGATATATCCCAAAGTAATAGTGTATATTCAGTCTTCTCCACATACACAAGTCTCCTCACCTTCAGTTTTTCTACTATACAGTTATCTTTTTATATAGTGTAGATCTGGGGCTGTTAGCATAGTGGAGATGCAAATGAAGTGTGAACTGATTAGAATTGCTGAATCCCAAATTCTTGGCAATGTGTAGGAGATGTAAACATGGTGCAGGCACTCCCTCAGTGTTTATTTTTAATGGAATGCAACTGTGCATAATTACTGGTTGACAGAAGGAAAACACAACAGAACTGCAGTCTGCCTTACATCCAGTGGGTGTGTCAAGTTAGACCTGCAAAGTTTTAGATGTAAGGTTGGAAATGTAAGTAAGCAACACACAATTCATAGGTTGTGTTCATGAAGACATCCAACCTGCCTTTCATTTGTTGGCAATTAAATATGATATTATTTCCATGTATGATTCCTAACTATGTCTGAGCAGCACTTCTTCTGTGGTGAAGATGGTGAAGATGGAAAAATCAACACTGTAGAAGAAAATTTATGTCCCTTATGTCCAGGTTTGAATCCCACAGTGTAAAAATCAATTTTCTCAGTGTATAAAGCTAAAAACAAATGTGTCAGGTCACTACATTTATACCAACAGCGCATGTCTGCAAACCTAACTCAACTAAGAGTTATCTTCCAATTTCCAGTATATATATATATTTCCAGGCTACATCAGTAGGCCCCTCAAACTAATGCCAAGTGTCAGTTATTTAACTCCTCACTGCTTGGCTCTGCTGCTCTCTGCTTACTATCGCATAAACATGTTGCTCGGGTGTGCACACTCCTAGTAAATGTGATAACTTGAATTGCTGAGAAAGCATCAGTCTCCATTGCTGTAAGTCATCTGGTAAACATGGATGGTGTTAATAGGGAAAGTGCCAGGTTTAGGGCACAGAGGTGGGGTGTCCAGGAGTCCAGGATATTTATTGGACACCTGGTAAAGCACCACAGCCAAAGGCTTCTGCAGAGGGACTATTCTAGCTCCCAGTACAAGTCTGAGGCTTGGAATAGATTAGCCCAGGCTGTATCCAGTGCCACTAGTATCCTGCATGCTGGAGAGTAATGTAGGCATCTTTTTAATGACCTACAGAGTAGAAAGAGGGATACTCTCAACCATTGGTTACAGTATTTGGGACTGTGGACATACCACAGCTGTGTAAATATCAACTGAAGAGAGTACTTGTAAGACTTAGAAAACTTAATATAGACAAAACCGGTATGCATAATGGTCATCTGTCCAAGCCTATGAAACTCAATTGGAGAGACTGAGGGAAACAAGTCGCATGTATGCAGCAGAGAAAAAGTGTTATTGTGGTACTAAAAGTTAAAAACAGCTTTTTTGGTATTTTATACAGTTGTATCAAATTGAATGTGCATATTCCAACTGTAAAAGCAGGAATGCATGCATTAGTCTGTAGCACAAGCCAATTGTGAGGGTCCAGTATTAGACTTTAGTCACAGGCTGTGGGTTCAAATACCACCATTCACAGCTATACAATACTGTTATTTTTACATTACATGAAAAACTCTATACCAGTGGCACAAATGCCCTGCTGTAAACTGTAATCTGTATAATTGGAACACGCATGTGTGCAATATATGCCCATTTCAAGGATTACTTGCAGGCAGCAATCTGTAGTTTGTATCTGTTAGGAGGTGTACATAAATGGAAAAGTTAATAAAAAAGAGTTGTATAATTGTAGTAATGCATTGTATGTCACATATGATGGTACTAATTTTATCTCTTTTTTTCTCTCACCCCAACCCTTATCTGTCTTTTTATTTTCTTTATTTTTATTTTATTTTTTTAAATATTTTTTCATTTTATTGTTTTATTTTTATTATGTGTCATTAAAATATGTCCATGTCATCCATGTGTACCACATTACTAAATGTTCCACAGCACAGTGAGGAAGGCCAATCCCAATGAATAAGCATGCCCCTGCTCCACTGGCTCCAGCATCGATGCCCAGCACATTTGGCAGCCAACCTGGCAACACTACCCCTGCTACCCTTGCACTACCTGCACCCTCAGGTAGTCCTGCCCAGGAGGCTGGTCCAGTGGTACTTTCTGGGAGCAGTGGCTAAGGAGGTGATATTATCACCCACAACGAGTTGCTAGGGATGATGTGTAGGGTGATGCACTGCACCATTGGTGCACGCCTATGCCAGATGGAGAGACTGCTCTCCCTCATGCTCCATAGTCAGAAGAGGAGGAGATGTCAAGCACTCCAGCCACCAGAGGAGTAAGGTGATAGTGATGATAGTCCATTGGGTGAGGACTCGATTCTCACTGTCTCCAAGCTTGACAGTCCTAGGCCTGAATTGTCCCCTCCCTCCCTCATCCCAGACATGGTGTCCCCCAACCTTTTTTATCCATCACCATCCCTGTCTCTCATCTTGTTTTCTTGTCTGTCTCCAATCTTTTGTATCCATCACCATCCCTGTCTCTCATCTTGTTTACTTGTCTGTCTGCAATTGCTTCTTCACCTACCCAAATTACCTGACATAGACATACCTACGTCCCTTTCCTAACATTCTTCTCTCTCTGTAATAAAAAAATAAATGGGCACCTGTCCCACAAAAAGAAAAAAAAAATACCCCATAAATAGCTTTCCACTTTGCACACGTCTGCTTGCCACACTTGATTTGGTCCAGTTGGCTATACAACATGACTGCATTGTGTTTACCTCTCTTTGCGGAGGTTACAGTCCAAATTCTCTTAATATTCTGCTCATATTTTCAGTTCACCCTGTAAAGAAATGGATAGGTATGTTTTTTTCCAACCTCCCTCCTGCACATTCTTGTACTGCTTTCCCTTTGTTCTTCCTGCTGCTTACTCCCAATTTCACCACTTTCCTATCTACCCCATTTTCACCACTTTATTCTGGTCATAAAATAGAATCATACAGAGCACACATAAGTAGCAGAAAAGGCAATGGATCTCTTCACTTTTGGGGCTCCATGTTTGCACAGACGTGCCCATTGCACACCAATGCGCAGTGACAGTGAGCAGCGGCAAAATTCTGCTGTTACCTCAGTGCAATACCACTTAAACCCACTGCTCTATGCCAACACACAGCAACACATGTACTATAAAGAATGCATGTCATTGCATTACTAATAATGTTTATTTAAAAGTATTTGAAAGTATTATATACACCTGGATTCAAACCCAGCATCATCTGGGAGGAGAAAGAAATGTGTCAATCCATTTACACCTACTCAAATGTTCCAATAGCAGCCAACTGATAAAAAATAAACAGCTCCTGCAGGTAACAGGCGGTGGAACGTAGCTAGGATAGCCACGAGCAGCTCAAATGAATGTCACAAAGTGACTGTGGAAACAGAATGTAAAAAAGATGCACTGAGTACTTTATAAATCAAACGTAAAAATGCCCCGATACTGCTGCCGAGTTTGGCAATTTTTCCGGACTGCAGAGTAAACTTGTAGATATAAGTACACAATCCAAATGCTGTCACAAATAGCGAAACCCAATAGCTCCAAACTCAAATGAGATGAAAAAACCGCTGAAAGGTAAAACTAATCCTTTATTGACAACGATAACACATCCAATAGCACTAGTTAAGCGCTTTCATCTGCACCATCGCAGACTTCATCAGAACTAGTGCCAACATCTTAATCCCTTCATTTAAAAACAGTTTTTGGCGCCAACATTTGATACTCCATTTAAAGAGACAGTAATCCACTGCAGTATCATTATAATTACTTAAAGAGGCTAAAAACTAAAAATTATCACAGAAAAAACATGTTAATTCTATTGAACATTATAAATATGTTATAAGATATTATAAATATTATAAAAAATATATATGTTCCACTAAACATTGTTAAAATTGTTAACATTTTAAATAATAGAGATTTTAAATAGTTTTAAGTATTTAAATAATTTTTAATGTGAATCCAGAATTAAAAAGGGTTTTATACTTATAAAATCATTGATACCTGGATTCCTAGTTGAATCAGTCAAAATCTGCCACTTGCTCTCTTTGCAGGCTAGTCTTGTTTTCCAATCACCCCCAAAAAGTATTTCCTTCTCCTCATCTATAATAAAGAATGAAAAAATATGTTCTTCACCACATTCCTTGATATGTCTGTATAGTGCATTTTTGCTATCCATTTTCTTGATTTTGTAATAATGTTCATAAATTCGTTTCTTTAGCTCCCTTTCTGTTTTGCCTATATAATAGGCCGAACATTGTTTACATTGAGCTAAGTATACTATGTGCTTGGTGCAACAATTGCCCCCTATACTCCTAATCCTAGTGTGGTTGATATCATTCAAAACAATATCACTGTTGGTGTTTATGTATTTACATTGTTTACATCTTCCACACTTTCTAGTGAATGTCTTTCCTTTTTTATTTTCACCTTTTCTTAACTTTGAATTTTCCAATAACCTTTTTATATTGGGACCTGTTTTATACACAATCCTAGGTTTCTCACCTAAAATCTTTTTGTTAACATCCGTTACTGTTATAACGTCCCAGTATTTGTTTATAATGTCCTTAATCTTTGTACTATAAGGGGTGTAGGTCAAAACACATACTCTACCCATATTTTCATTCTGTATGTTTCCATTGATCTCCTTTTCATGACCCAGAAAGGGTTTGTATTTAGTTCCCCATTGGGATTTGACATATTCAATTGTATCACTAATCATGCCCCTAGGGTATCCCCTTCTGTCAAATAATTCCGCTAGAAGAACCATTTCTCCTTCCATGAATTCTCTGGTTGATGACATTCTAGCACATCTAATACATTGTCCCTTGATAATATTTTTAAAGATATGCGGAGGATGTTCACTCCCATAATATAAATAATCATTGGAAAATGTACTTTTCCGGTATATCTTGGATGTAAAACCTTTATCATTCAAACCTATGTACACATCCAAATAGGGAATACCAGTGTTACTGGTGTCGTAGGTAAATTTCAAAAAGTTGGTTGTTCCATTGATATATTCAACAAATTGTGTTATTTTTTCTTGTGGTCCTTTCTACTACTTTTTGAAATGACATGAAATTACATGTGGAAGCACAACAAACTG
The DNA here is from genome assembly GCF_019279795.1 of Protopterus annectens. Classification (NCBI taxonomy): domain Eukaryota; kingdom Metazoa; phylum Chordata; order Ceratodontiformes; family Protopteridae; genus Protopterus; species Protopterus annectens. Next base: position 309,166,930 of record NC_056738.1, read on the forward strand.
AAGGCCCTATCTAACAGTATGTCACATATTTACAATATAGTCATGTATTGGCTCCCCCCAGGCATTGCAACCCTGGTGTTTGAGTAAGTTTTTTCCAAATGTATCACTTACACTATAGAAATTAATATCCAATGCTGTGTGATATGCAATGCACATCAATCTGGTAACATGCATAACTAGAACTATTGACACATAAGCCTAAAATGTCTTATCTGCAAGGCTAGGTAAGGAATCAGCATGAATCGTATCCACAGGGTCATAGGTGACCTTCAGCACACTTGACTTGACCCATGTTGGTTCTGTCAAGGGTAGATCTTGCTTATTAAACCCAGTTGACATCTTTGATACTGACTCCAAAGACCTGGCTGAGGGATAACAGGACATACTGCTTATTTTGAATTATCCAAGGCCTTTGACGCTATCCCCATTCATGTATCATAAAGAAAATCTCCCATCTGGGAATTAACCCATACATTACTAGATGGATAGCCAACTGGCTCAATGACAGAGCATACACTGTCAAAGTTGGGGACTGCATCACCACTAGACTACTTACCAGTGGAATACCACAATGATATGTGCTGTGCTCTCAACTGTTTAGAAACTATTTCACTGAAGTCCAGGCAAAGGTAGATGGCCTGTGGTTTACCAAGTTTGCAGATGACTGTTAACTGGATGCAGTTATATAGAGTCCCTCAGTGATGGTAACATATTACAGACACAGACTAATGATTGGTGCTAAACTCATGGACTGAACCTTAAAGCAAATAATGTCTCATTGATCCCTTTGGCAATGAAGTACCCCTGCTAATTATGATATGCATAGCACCTCTCTAAGCTCAAACACAGTGTTGAGAGACTTAGGAATACATGTGATAGCATCTACACTTTAATCACTATGTGTCCATAGTTGTGGGGCACACACGCTACACTGCACACAGCATAATTAAGGCCATCACATCCAAAACCAAGGAGGTCAAGGCTTTGCTGTACTCTGCCCTTATCAGGCCACTAATTGAGTGCAGTGCTTCCTTTTGGCTGTACCTCACCAGATGCCTGCAGCAATTGAAGAAAACACAGAGGTTTGTGACTGGGAGAATCCAGGGCCTCTCAAACATGACATACATGGAAAGACTGAAAAAGCTGTCACTGTGCTCAGTATCATGCAGGCTGCTCAGAGGTGGCATATGCCTGATCTACAGAGCAGTCTCAGACCCTGCCCTACTGAAAATGCTAGACATCTGCAAATCAAATGGGACAAGAATAACTTCCTCCAGAGATCTCAACCTAGCCTGTGACATACAGAACATGCTGGGGAGACAGATATATCTCCCAGCAATTGACACTCCTCTGCAATAGGCTCCCATTGCATGTGAAGTAGTGCTCCTCAAAGAACCTATTCAAGTGCAACCTTGACAACTGGATGATTGATTGTAAATTCACCCCTGGGGTGACAGCTGTCTTCCTTATGGACAGAGCCTGTTGGTACTGCTCACAAAATCACTCTGCTAGCAACGACCATCTAACTATGCTCAATAAGTATACTTGTGTTTTTACATGGCTAGGCTTATAAATGCCCTAGGGCCATTAGGCTAGTAACCTCCTATGAACCTATGAAACTATACAGGCCTCCCAACATATTCTGTCCAACATGGCTTGCTGATATCATCCACTGTAAGTTTACTTGCAGTCTTGTATAAGTCAGACTTGTGCCATGGCACTTACGCAAAGTACTAAGGGCTGTATTATGTGTACTTAGGTAAGGGTTCTATTCTCACTGCAGCCAACTGGGTGTGTGTGTCTAGACAGAAGTGCAGAATTTTGTATCCTTAAAGTTACTTCTCCAATGCCATGGATTTACAGTATTTTGATATTTGCACATGCCTATACTTCCATTTCATGCAGGTGTCCCAACATCTTCTCTCCAACATGGCCTGCTGATGTGATCCACTATAATTTGACCTGCAGTCTTGTAAAAGTAAGACTTGAGCCATGGCACATGTGTAAAGTACTGAATTTTGTAGTCTGTGTACTTAGGTAAGGTTTTCATTCTCACTGCAGTCAAGCGTGTGTTTTTGTCCTCTTGCTTGACATTACACAGAGCCTTTTACACTAGCATGTGGGACACTGTTATTGCCATAATCTCCTCAACAGACACTGCTGTTTTCATAAAGTATTGTTTGGGACACGCCAAGTCTGAATTAAGACAGAAGTCTGTAGGCTGTGTACTTAGGTAGTGTCACTCGTCTTTTTTCCCATTAAAGACAAACAGGCAGAGTAGTTTGTTTACATGATTTATCACAAAGAAACACATCAGGATGGACAGCTGCAGTACAAAATATAAATGAGCTGATTAACTGACAGACTACACAGACATACATGCTTACATCTCAACAGCTAACTACAAAATGGCAGTCAGGCTCACATGTGATCAATATTTATACACTTGTGTAATACATACATATTGATCTACATCCTCCCTCTTTAATGAAATGCCCATAATATAATGACATTTGAAAAGAAACTTGCAATTGTACAGTAAATATGAAAAAAACACAACATTCATGTGCAGGCTGCCGTGTATCTGGAACATGGTCTGGAAATGTGACCTGATCTACTGATATAGCAATTAGAATTGAGTTTAGCAACAGGGGCAGTCATCAATGAAGAACTTGCTAGGATTCTTCTCAGGAATAGAGATATTTACTGGAACGTCCTGTGGAACTGAAACATTGCATACCTCACTCTGAGATATAGAGTCTTTCTCACAGGTATGATACTGCAATACAGGCTCAGACACTGTGATCACATCTTTCCAATTCCACCTAAATTCTGCTCCTTGCATTTCCACAATGTACAATCTCAGCTCTGGACATACACTTTCGATGACACCAGTCCGATCAAAACCTTTGGATGTCTGCATCCTCACTATCTCCACTTCTCATAATGGATTGAGTGGTTTGGTAGTCTTATCATAATAGGACTTCTGGGATAAGTACTTCTTTAACAGATTGGCTTTCACTGATCTGTTGTTCTTGACACATGGAACCAATAATGAACTACTAATTGGTAGTGTGGTTCTGGTTTGTCTCGATAGAAGTCCCTGTGCAGGTGAACCAAGATGTTTATCATGAGGAAAATTTCTGAGATTCAAGAGATTCAAGAAACCATTACTATTGTCTCATTTTGACTTCTTTAGTAATTGTTTCACACTTTGAACTGCACGTTCTGCCAAATCATTTGACTGCAGGTACTCAGGGCTACTTGTGACATGAGTAAAGTCCCACTCTTCAGCAAATCTTTTCAACTGCTGGCTTGTAAACTGTGTACCATTGTCAGAAATAACTTTGTGCAGACTTGACCATGGTAGCCCAGGAATCTGGTTTAGCTGAAGTTGTTCCTTCTGTTTATGTGGCTTAGTAATATTACATACAGAACAAGATAAAGGTACTCTCTCAATATCCTTTGACATAGAAGATCAATATGCTAGGTCTCTCACCTTTCTTTTGGTATAATCAGTTCCTGGGTGGCCACGATGCAAAATAGTAATATACTATTGTTGTAAGGACTTTGGAACAATCACTTTTGGTCCTTTCATGATGATACCATTGTCAAACAAAATCTCATCTCTGTAAGGAAAATAATATTGCACGTCTACTGGTAAGCAAGACTGCTTTGTTGGCCATCCTTGACTGAAAAAGTGGTTGAGCTTCTGAAGAACTGGATCTCTGGCTGTATGATTTCTAAGCTCATTAGGACATGTGGAAGAAAGAATTCTCACTTCCATGAACTCAAAATCAAGTTTCTCCTTCACATGTTGTTCTGTGGTATTTCTGGGCAATCTGGATAATGTATCAACAAGATAAACAAGTTTGCCTTTTGTGTAGACAAGATTGAAATTATACATTTGCAGTTTGAGCATCATGCATTGCAATCTGCCTGGAGCTGTACTCATAGACTTTTCCAAAATAGTGACTAGAGATTGGTGATCTGCTTTGATCTGAATAGGTTTACCATAATTTAATCATGGAACTTCGAACGTGCAAGCACAATTGCCAAAAGTTCTTCCTGTATCTGCACATAGTGCATTTCAGTTTGGGTTAGAGTTCTGGACACATAGGCTACTGGTCTACCTTCTTGAAGAATGACTGCACCAAGACCAAAATTTCAAGCATTGCAAGAAAGAGTAACTGGTTTGTGAACATCATAGTATCTGAGAGTTGGTGGACTGGCAATTCTCTGTTTCAGGACATCAAATGCTCTTTGGTCTTGTTCTAACCATGACCAAGACACATCTTTGTATGCCAGCTCTCTAAGTGGTGCTGAAAGTTGGCTCAAGTATAGAATGATCTTGCCTAGGTAGTTATCCATGCCAAGAAAATGTTGTAGGGCTTGAACATCAGGAGCTGCCATCTCGAGAATTGCTGTTTGCTTGGAAGGATCTGGTCAAAAGCCTGAACCAGTAAACAAATAACCAACATAAGTAACTTCTTGTAGTCTGAATTTGCACTTCTGAGGATTCAGCTTAAGATTTCACATGCTCTTTCCAGAACTTTCTCGAGGTTTCTCTCATGCTCAGCTTCACCACTGGATGGCACAGTGGTGCAGTGGTAGCATTGTCACCTCACAGCAAGAGGTTCTCCAGTTCAATTATCAGCTGGGGTTCCTTCTGAGTGGAGTCTGCATGTCCTCCCTGCGTTCATGTGTCTGGAGCATTTCTCCCTGGGCCTCTGCCAAAAATTGGCTTTGTTCCAAGTCAGACTTTCTCGGTTAACAAATGTTAAATAAAATAAAATAAATAAATTCCCTCCTACTAGAATATTATCTACTATGATAACACACGGATACAAAGGAAAAATTTGCTCCATTGCATCATGAAAGACTTCACTGCTAGAATTTATCCCAAATGGCATTCTCAAAAATCTGTACCTGCCAAACGGAGTACTGAAAGTGGTAAGCAATGAAGATTTTCAGTCAAGCAAAATTTGCCAAAATGAACTCTTTGCATCTAAGACCAAAAAAACAGTGGCATTCGGCATAAGAGCAGCGACTTCTTCGACTGTATGCTTTGGATGATGAGGTCTTTCAGTACTTCGTTCAAATCTTGTGGATCAATACATATTCTGATATCATCTGAGGTTTTCTTATAAGCAATGACCATGGAGGATACCCATTCAGTTGGTTCATCACCTGGACAAATTACACCTTGCTGCACCATTTTATCCAGCCCAGCCTTGACTCTGTTCTGCATTGCTACTGGAACTTTCCAGGTTGGCTGGACTGACTTCGGGGTCTAACTTCATGGAGTACATAATCGAGATTTTGCCTAATTTGTCTTCAAAAAGATCAGCATAGGTAGAATAAATAGGCAGAACGAAATTAGAACAGTGGTCATTCAAGCTTACATGGTGCACTTCTTTATTAAATAAAAGTAGTCCCATTTTCAAACTGTCTCTGAGGCCTAACAATGACTGGACGTGCCTTTTGAACATGTAAAATTACAAGTCATAGCTGTTCCCAGCAGAGTAACATGAAAGCACTACGGAACCTTCAGTTTAAATTTCTTCATCACCATAAGCAACAAGCTTTGCACACTGTGCCAACTCTAGCTTCTCACCAGCACATACTGTAGCAAATGTTTCTGCTGACATAACATTGCAGTTTGAACCTGTGTCAACTTTGAGCTCTATGGGTCTCCCATTTATCCAAACAGTACAAAATACTTCATTCTTTGCCCATAAATTTACTGCATTGACTGTTTTATTAAGCACTGACACACTATCAACATAAAAAGTGTGGTCACAGCTTTCTAATTCCTCAACTTGTCTCTTTGAATGTTGCATTTTAATAAACAAATGCCCCTTGTTTGATTTACAAAACCTTTTTAAATGATTCCTCTTATTGCATTTGTGCCATTGTTGACCAAAAGCTAAGTATTTTTCTCTTTTGGGTTCCTGGTTTGCACCACAATTACGACAGCTGACTATAAAACTGGGTAAGGGTATAGGCCTTGAATCTGCTGACTCACCCTTGTGCTTCACTGAGTCTGTGGGATTTCCAGAGTGTGCCTTGGAACTTACTAGAAAGCTATGTGGTTTTCCAGTAGGTGTTACAATGTTTACAGTTGCTGCGATGTGCTTGGGCCTGTTTCCTTTAACCACATGCTGCATACTGTCAACATTTATTTTATTTATTTATTTTTTATTTTTATTTTACATTTGTTGACCGGGCTAGTCTAACTGGATTTAAGTCCATTTTCAGTAGAGGCCCGGGGAGAAAAGCTCCAAGCATAAACAGTAAAACACAAGTTAACAATATATAACAATATATAACTAGGCCATGTAAGAAAACAGTACAGTGCTAGCATTGGTTAAAAGCAAATATATAGTAATGTAATTATAGAATATAGACATTATGCTAAAAGTTTATTTTTAAGTAAAGAATGGCAGGTGTACTAAACACAAAGTGGGTATGAGCACAACAGAGTAAAGTCCTTATAATGTTTCCTCTTGCTATAAAAAAAAAAGAAGCATGATTAGGAGGCCTAGGTTAGAGGCCTAAGATAGAGGGGTGGGGAAAAGGGTATGAGTAGGAGGGGAAATAGATTTCAGTCTGGGTTAGCACAGGGACAAAGCCATTGAGTTTTAAGATGTTCTTTAATATGTTTTTTGAATAGAGAAGTAGAAGGTAGGTTAGATAGTTCAGGAGGGAGCTGATTCCAGTTTTTGCCTGAAGTGTTTGTGAAAAGTGAGTCACCGGCTTTATTATTAGATTTAATCAAGGAGACCAGGAGTTTATTAGCAGAACATAGGGTAGCTAGATTTTTGTATGGTGAAATCAGATTAGTGAGGATAGGGGTATTTTTGGGGTGGTGTAGGATCTTTTGAGTGATAAGTAACTGCTGATAGAGTATGTGGTTCTGCAATTCTAGCCACCCTAGTTGTTTGAGGTTAAGACAGTGGTGAGTTTTAAAGGGTGTACATGTAATGAATCTAGCTATGCTATTATAACAGGTAGAAAGTTTGGAGATGTTATTCTTAGATAGGTTAGTATATATAGCAGAGGCATAGAAAAGGGTAGAAATGAGGTGGGTCTGGGCAATAGTTTTCCTGGCTATGGGGCTAAGGAAGGGTTTGATTCTATAGAGAGTACCAAGTTTTTTGTTAATAGATTTTATGGTGGCGTTGATATGGTGATCATAGTTAAGACGATTGTCAATTGTAACCCCTAGTAGGCGGGTGGTAGTATCTGGGGTAAAGTTAGTAGCATTGTTAGAGGTTATAGATAAGAATGGTGTGGAAGATTTTTGAGTTGGGGTAAAAAGCAGTAATTTTGTTTTTTTGGGATTAAGGAGGAGGCAATGTTTCATAAACCAGTTTTCCACATTTTGGAACACGGTTTGGGTGAGGGACTGGAGGGTGGCTCTGTTCTTAGCAGTACAGATTAAGGTTGAGTCATCTGCATATTGAATGCAGGCGGCTTGAGGTATGTCCATGTGGAGGTCGTTAATAAATAAGGAGAAAAGAAGGGGACCTAAGATAGAGCCTTGTGGGACTCCAATATTTACTGGGAGTAATGAAGACAGATTGTTATCCCAAAGTACTGCTTGCTTTCTGTTTTGAAGATAACACCTATACCATTGTAATGCTAGTGGATCAAGAGAATGGTATTTTAGTTTGTCTAGAAGTAAGTTATGGTTAACCATATCAAAGGCTTTTGACAGGTCAATAAATAGTGCAGAGGAAAAGGAGTTATTGTTGCGATTTTTATTTATAGAGTCAGTGAAGGATAAAAGGGCAGTTGTTGTGCTGTGGAATGGTCTAAAGCCATGTTGGCAGTTGGCTAGTTGGTTACTTTGTAGAAGGTGGTTGAGTAGTTGTTTATGAATACATTTTCCATTATTTTAGCTAATGGGGAGAGTAAGGCAATAGGGCGAAAGTTTGAAAGCTCTATAGAAGATCCACCTTTGTGTAGTGGGATAATGTGAGATACTTTCCAAATGGTAGGGATTTTGCCTTCAGAGATAGTTCTGTTAATGAGTATAGATATGGGGTAATGAATAGCTTTTGCGGCAAATTGTAGGTATTCAGATGGAAGTCAGTCCGCAGATGGGGTGCAGGGTTTAAGTTTTTTAAGCAGTTTAAGAATAAGAGATGTAGGAATAGGTTGTATATGAAAGGTAGGAAATGTTGTCTTGTTGGTGTGTGGTGGGGAAGCAGTAGGTGGGGGTACAGAATTGGCTAGGGTTTGAATGGCTTCTGTAAAGTATTTATTAAAGGCATCAGGGATCTGGTTGAAATTATTATGGTTGAAACTTAATGGAGCAGGAGTAGTCGAGTGTCCTGGTTGAAGAAGTTTGTTTATCCCTGACCAAAATTTTTGTGATTAGTTTGTTGGAGGTGTAGATAGTAGTCTTTTTTGTCTCTAAGAGTATCCTTCTTGGTGGCATTTCATAGCTGTTTAAAGAGGAGGTGATCAAATGGACATTTGGTTGCTCTCCATTTAGCCCATATTTTGTTTCTGAGGAGCATCTTCTGCTTAGTTTGTTTTGTTAGCCATGGGGCAGATTTGGATCTTATTCTAGTGGAGTGATAAGGTGCGTGGTAGTCTAGAATTTGAAGAAAGTTAGTGTTGAAGTAGGTCACAGCCTCATCAAGTTCAAGATGAGTCAGTGGTGACCAGTCACATGCTTGCAGATCATTCAGGAAACTATCAGGATTAAAGAATTTCTTTGAGCGGGAAGTTTTGAGTTTGTGAGTAGTTGGGATATGAATTTTTTGTCTAATAATGTAAGTAAGCATATGGTCACTAATATTGTTGGAAGGGTTCTTGGAGTATAGTTGCTAGGGTGGTTATTAATAAGGATCCAGTCAAGAGTAGATTCTTTCCTGTTAGGTTTGTGGATTCTAGTAGGAGTGGTTATTAATTGGGAGAATCCATAAAGATTTATGTGGTTAGTGGGGTTCTGAGAACTACACGTTAGCCAGTCTATGTTGAAGTCACCCAGTACAATGGTTTCCTGGGGTAGTTGGGTAGAGATGAGATTAAGAATGTTTTCAAGAGTATTAGTATTGTTACCACGGGGAAGATACAAGCAAATTAGGTTGATAGATTTGGTGTTGTTGATTTGGAGTTTGGTAGACAGTATTTCAGATTTGGTGTGTAGTGATGGTATCTCATTAAAGAGGGATACTTGGAGATTTAATTTATAGATAATGGCTATACCCCTGCCTTTTTTGGTTTTGCGGTCACATCTAAAGATGTTATAGCCTGGAGGGGCAATTTCCTGGTCTAGAGTAGATGGTTTTAGCCAGGTTTCTGTAAGACATAGAATATCAAATGAGTGCAAGTCCAGGAGTGCATGCAGGTGGGGAATTTTATTGTTAAGACTTCTAATATTAAGGTGAGCAATCAGGAGGGAGTTAGGTGCTTTAGCTAATGTAGAAGGTTTAGGTAAAGTTACATTATCAAGGTTATTCCTATTGTTAGTATTGGGGCCAGGGTTTGGATGAATATCCCCGTCAAGGAGAAGGTAACACTGGGGATAGTGTAGGAATTTAAGGGTCTTGAGGGAATTATTAAAAATCTTTTTGGTGGTGAGGTAAGTCACATGGGTTGTTCTGTGATATTTTGGTAGTATATAGTTAGAGGTACAGGTTATGTTACTGTGGTTGAGGGTGTACATAAAGGAAGTAGGTAAAGTATGTTGGAAGTGATGGTTTTGTTCAAGTAGAGCAAGATTTTCAAAGAAGGTCGGTGAATAAGGTATGGTCAGAGAGGCTATTGTGGTAGTTAAGAGTAGGATGTATGTGAAAATAGTATTGTGTGTTGGTGACATGGCAGTAAGTAGAATCAGATGAGAGTAGCTTGTTTGTGTAAGTGAGGTAGGAAAATAGATGATGATGTTTCAAGAGATTAAGCAGGGTATAGAAAAAGAAAAGCAAAGGGAAAGTAATGGAGGTTGAATGGGAGGTAGATACGGAAAGTAGCCAGTGCAGAGGATGGTTAGGATAGGTAATGGAGTAATTAAAGGGAGAGGTAATTTAGAGTAAGTAGGAAAGAAAGAGATAGGGGAGTGGCCTAGTGATGAGGAGGTATGTGATAGGTAGAGAAAAAAAAGGGGAGTGTTTAGTGAGGTATAAGTGTAGGACTACTGGGGGTGGGTGGGATATGGGGGTAGGGTAGGGGAGCGGAGTGAGCCTGCAGGGTGAACAGAGTGGGGCAGAACAAGGAAGGTGAAAGCAGTGTGGAAAAACAATCAGTAAGGTAGTAGGTTGGAACAGGAGGCAGTAAGTAGAAAGGCAGAGTTGGGAATCTGAGGAAGGGAGAGTTAAAAGAGAGAGAAACCTGGGAGGGTGAGGGTTAGCCTAGGAGTAGTGAAGGTGGAGAAGGAGGGCTAGGTAAAGAGTTATAAGGACTATGAGAGGTGATGTGTATAATGTTTAAATGGGACCAAGGAAGGTGAAAGCAGTGTGGAAAAACAATCAGTAAGGTAGTAGGTTGGAACAGGAGGCAGTAGGTAGAAAAGCAGCAGTTTGGAGTCTGAGGAAGGGAGAGTTAAAAGAGAGAGAAACCTGGGAGAGTGAGGGTTAGCCTAGGAGTAGTGATGGTGGAGAAGGAGGGCTAGTTAAAGAGTTATAAGGACTATGAGAGGAGATGTGTATAAGGTTTAAATGGGTTATAGAAGATAGACAAGAAGATAGACAAGGAGAAGAGTGCAACAATCATAAAAAGGTTTAAAGTAAGAGGTAGGAAGAGAAACAAAAGTGAAATTAGAGGTGGGTGAAGACTGCCATCTAGTGGCCAACGTTTGTAATAATCCTGTAGAGAGATTGCAGCAGTAGGATACAAAATAGAAAATTAATGGAGAAGGGAGGGTTATTACAATAAAGGTAGGGGGCTGCAGTGTCATAGAGACAAACAGTGGAGTACAACAGTAGTAAAAACAGGAGGGGGCGGTATGGCTGCTGGCAGATCTGGCAGTTTATCTAGTACACCTAGAAGGTGTAGTGGACTAGAATATACAGAAAGTAGGTAAAATAAAATCAAAATTACTATGTGACATACAATATTATTTACTGTGGCTTTTAATCCAAGGGCATTTAGATTACCCAGGTGAGGAAATACCCAGGCAGGTTTGGGTAGGTGGGTATAGCTGCTTCTTGTTGTCCAATAGGGAAGCATACATTTCTCTTTTGTAAACATATTTGTGTGCTTTTCTGTGAGTTCATATATCTGACAAATCTCAATGGCCTTACTCAAAGCTAAATAACTGTCACAAAGCAAAATCTTTCTCACAGCATCATCTTTAATACCACACGTCTGTCTTTTAGCAGCTCATCCCTTACATCACCAAATCTGCATGTTTTAGCCTTGCTTCTCAAGTCAGTTATATATGCTGCAAAAGTTTCAACAGGATTTTGATTTCTTGTGTAAAATAAGAGCCTTTCCATTGTAATATTCATTTGGGGGTTACACATTTCTCTGGATTTATGTTTTAAGCACTCAAGGTCTTCCCTTGACTCAGCTGGTACCACTATATGATGTGTTTCCCCCTTTCCTGCAAATACAGTAGGTACATACACAAATGAACACTCTCTTTCTATGACATCTAAACCAGCTAAATTAAGCAGAATAAATGCCTTTGTATGTCATCTTTATCAGAAAATGCAGCTTGTATGAAAATATCGTACTCTTGCTCAAACACTCTCCAGTTCTCTACAATATTATTATCAAATACAAGTGGAGCTGGTTTTTGAAATCTATCAGCTATGCCAACAAAGTATGCGCAAACACACTGAGAAAATGGCCCTTATAATTATGTACAAACATGCACACACAGCCAGTACTTGTAATAACATTCAAATACACAATAAACTCTTGAAATACTGTACTTTGTGAAATATGCTTTGAAATGGCTGTACTTTCCAAAATAACTGTACTGTAATACTGCACAATCATGTAAACTCTCTGTATACTTTGGATATCTTGAATAACTTTAATTAATGTGAATAAAGTACTTGCTATGAGCTACTTTGAAAGAATGTGGTCGTTTTCCTTATTTTATTCATTTTATGTGATTCAGACTTTATTTCAAACATTTCTCATAGTTATTCAAATATTTTAATCAATATATCACAGTTTTGGACATTTCATTTACTTAGAAATTCATTTAGAGTATTCTGAATGTTTCGTTTTGTATTTTGCGAATAAGAAATCATTTAAGCAAGCTTTAATACCTGAAATACGTTTCTGACCTGTTTTGTGAATTAAAAGTGCAGTGGGGATGATCCACTCCTCTATATTCCTCCACCTTTAACTGAGTGCCTTCTTGGTTCCGAATCTGGATTTCTGGATCCCATTCTGACAACATGTTGCTTGTCTTGTTTGCCATTAAAGACGAACAGGCAGGATAGTTCATTTACATGCTTTATTACAAAGAAACACATCAGGATGGATAGCAGCAGTACAAAATATAAATGAACTGATTAACTGACAGACTACACAGACATACATGCTTACAGCTCAACAGCTAAATACAAAATGGCAGTCGGGCTCTCATGTACTAAGTATTTATACACTTGTACAAGCCCCTAGAAAGCTTCTTAAAGGTATACATACATATTGATCTACAGGTAGGGGTTCTATTCTCACTGCAGTCATGTGTGTGTGTGTGTGTGTGTGTGTGTGTGTGTGTGTGTGTGTGTGTGTGTGTGTGTGTGTGTGTGTGTGTGTTTGTGTTCTTGCTTGACATTACAGAGAGCCTTTTACACCAGTAAGTGGGACACTGTTTTTGCCAGCTTCTTCGTAATAGATACTGCTGTTGTCATCAGCTATAAAGTGTTGTCTGAGACACTCCATGTCTGACTTCAGCTGTGGTGCTTGCCTTAAATACAGAGGTCTGTGTACTTAGATAGACAGGGGTTCTATTCTCAATGCAGTCAAGTGTGTGTGTGTGTGTGTGTGTGTGTGTGTGTGTGTGTGTGTGTGTGTGTGTGTGTGTTTGTGTTCTTGCATGACATTACAGAGAACCTTTTACATGAGCATGTGGTGGTACACTGTTATTAGCATATTCTCAACAGACACTGCTCATGTTATTAACTAAATCAGATTTGTGAATATGCAGTACTCCCACCAGTGCAGGGTCAGAGACTGTCCTGGAAGCTAGGCAGAAGTTACCTCATCCTATATGAAACAGATGCACCATTACAGATCATTTACACAGCTTCAGGACAGAATGCAAGGAATGGGATATCACTGTAGATACACTATCCTGTACTGTGTTTGGACGATATACTTCACAGTCATACCTCTTATCTGCCCAGATATTCACAGGATATCCAGATGTGTTCCTTATCAAATTTGTGACTTTCTGCAATATCACTGGGATGATCTCAGGACTGGTGTGACTCATTATTGCATACATTTTTCATACCTCTCAACTATCCAGTTTTTTTGCAGAATGTCCAGATTTTGTCTCATTTATTTGATCTTTTCCTCATAAAATTTTGGTTTTCTGGCAAATCATCGGCAAGTCATTGTGGATTGTAATCAGAAAATAATGACAGACATTTGAGTTTCAAAATTCATGCTGATGTAAAACCTATTATTTTATCAACTTTCTAAGTATGTAAGAGCAATATTAACAATCTGTTTCTATTTTTGGGCCTTTGTCCCCCCATTAGTTATGGCTTTGTCCAGATTTCTTGCTCTAAGAGGTTGAGAGGCATGTTTGAGTTTCATACTTTACATCCTTCAGAACATGTACTTCTACCACATTTCTATAAGGCATCTATGTCAAACATGTCCCTATTTCTGGGTCATTGTCCCCGCATTATGTTGACCATTATACAGATGTGTTGAACTAAGAGACTGAGATCTATCTATGAAGCCATGGTGATCACTGTGGTATTCCATACAAAAATGTTGACCGTAAGTGCTCTGCTTTAAACAAGATTGCTGTCTGTTTTTGCTTACATGGCTTCCTGGCTGGCAACACTGTTGGCAGCCATGAAACCTTGCTTATAAGTGGCGCACGGCATGAATATGCAGTGCACTGTGGTATGTGCTGCTGTTTGCTGCGCACCACCGCACACATATGTAAACTCCATGTAGGCTTCATGTGCAGCCTACATTGAGTTTATTGAATCCCGGGGATGGTATTAACTCCAGCTGCATCTATTCAGTCTCAACAATTCAGTGTTCCTAAAGACCTTGAAAATGTTACATTTAATATAAACTTTAATATCAGCTTTCAGCTTAAATTGGATAACATTAGCAAAATTTGGCACTTGAGTTGTAACACAGATTGCAACGTCTGTATATCCTAAAGGAATGCTTAGATTTGATATTATAACAGAAAGACCAAACATAAATCTGAATCCATTAATTAATAAGACAACAGTTCTTCTGCCTCTGTGCTAAACATCTGCAAGAAAGTTGTGTTCCAAATAATATCTTATCTTGTATCTAATATACCTAGCTATGTAACTGAGTTTATCTGCTATAGGCTTTGTCACTCTGATGGTGTACAGTGAATATTTTAGAATCATTAGAAACTAACTGCCTTATGACTTAAGACATTCTAATTGCCTTGACATTGCCTTATGATAACCCTTTACCATGACTTAAAAAATGTTGATTTACGGTATAACATCCATGCAATTACCTTACTACTCCATGAAATATCTCATTGCATAAATGTACATGCATTTCTACACATTTTATTTTCATACAGTTTAGCAAATTTTTCTACTTAAATTTACCTAGCTACATGCATGGATCTTATCATGTCTACAAATAACGACCATCACTTAGGGCTCCACTTCTATGCACCTATGGAGACAAGTTGCTTTTTCATGCATGAATATAAAAATCACCACACACAAATGGATACACTCATATCTATATCTATATAGCTATATATATATGTATATATATATATATATATATATATATATATATATATTTATTTATATATATATATATATATATATATATATATATATATATATATATTTATATATATATATATATATATATATATAGATAGATATATATGTATGTATACTAACACCAGGATCGCACTACAGTGGGAAAAAGGACATATACCTTTGACTTGCTTTTGGTTTTCTGTTCTCTGGTTTTGTTTTACATTATTTGGTAAAAATGAACTAAATGGGGGCTATGCCCCCCACAATCCTCAATGTGGGGGGCTGTGACCCCACCCCCTAACTATATATACTAACACCAGGATCACACTACAGTGGGGAAAAGGACATATACCTTTGACTTGCCTTAGAGTACTACTTGTCAGTGAAATGAGTTTTAGGTGAAATGAACTTTAGGTGGGATGGGTGTCAGTGAAATGGTCCTTCAGTGAAATGATACGAATCCATAAATATATATATATATATATATATATATATATATATATATATATATATATATATATATTAATTTACATATATAGGTCTACTTCAGAAGACTGAAAAAACAAAAGACTGAGAATTCAAAATACTGAACACTTTTTAATGCAGGGGGGAAGCCCCCCTGCACCCCTCATGTGGGGGGCTGCACCCCCACACTACCTGCTAACTATATATACCAATTCCTAGATAGCACAACAGTGGAGAAGTGACAAATTCCATCATTCAGTATTTTTAATTTACAATCTTTTGGTTTTTCAGTCCTCTGAAGTAGACACACACATACATACACACAAACACACACACATACACACATATATATATATATATATATATATATATATATATATATATATATATATACGGTTTACTATCACTTAACTGGATCCAACAGCAGCGAATCGCGGTTATGCCGAGGGAAAACCTCGAAAATAATAACACCGAACAACTAAAAAATTGAAGTGCGGTGACCGTAAATGTCAATTTCGACATTTTCGAACAGTCACTACACTTCCGTGGACATTATTACTGTGTGTTGCATAGTAAATAGCATGTTTGCAGGGGGGCAAGCCCCCCTGTACCCCCCACACCCCCTGCTACTTAAATATACTAACTCCAGATTGCACTATAGTGAGGGAAAGGGTACATTTCCCAGTCTTCACTATAGTGCAAGCTGCATTGAAATGTCGGAAATGACAACAGCCAATGCTGTATTGCATTTGCCATTGTCAGTTCCGACATTTTCTTGTTTGAATTAATGAGTCAGTGACAGCCAAATTAGAGATTTTGTCAATCGCACGAACTGCGATCGACAAAATGATAGTAAATCTATATACACACACACACACACACACACACACATATATATATATATATATATATATATATATATATATAAATATATATATATATATATATATATATATATATATATATTTGTATGGTTCACTTTCAAATTTTGAAAATCCAAAACTTTGAAAGACCAAAGCCAATAGGATCAAAGTTTTGGAATCTCAAAACATGGAAAAAGAAATCTAAAACAATAAAAGTTTAGAACTCACATTTTTGCAGGGGGGGGGGCAAACCCCCCTGCACTCCCATGGTGGGGGCTGCGCCCACCACACCCCCTACTGTTTAAATATATCAACTCCGAGATCGCACTACAGTGAAGAAAACAGTAAAGTTCTTGTTCCACACTGTACGTCGATCTCCATTTGCAAGATTTGAGATTACAAAATTTCCCAAGTTGCCATCTAATGGTCAAGGTTACATTTGAATAGGGTCAGGAATGAACTCTTCTTCATGTAGAAGGGGAGCCTATTCCATAGCACAGGAATCCTTTGAGACACATATCAGTTTTGCAAACTTGTTCAATTTATGTCACAGGCAAAGTTTAAATTCTTGGATCTAGTGTTTCTAGTGATGTTTGTGTTACAGATGTGCAAAAGATCCATCAGGGCTGGATCTGAGGATACCTTATATGTCAAGCATAGATCACCTCTCAGTAACATGTAGGAGACTGAGTATAGAGAAAGAACCTTAAGGCAATCTCTATAGGGCAGTGAGTTAATACCGTGGATTTTCCTGGTGAGAAACTTCTGTGGGTGTTCCAACTGTGGAAAATTCATGGTGACGTACATACCTAAAGGGGGCATTGTACTCGATAATGGGTCTGATAAAGTCAGAGTAAAATGGTACTATATCTTCCATTGACCTGGATTCTATATCCTTACTTATAAGGTGGGCAACATAGAATGACATTCTTACTATCTTGGCTATGTGTTGCTTGAAGGACATATTACAATCTACATACATTCCCAGATCCTTAACTACTGGGTCATCTGTTAGGGGGTGTTTTATTGATGGAGTAATTGGCATGTGTGGATGTTTTTCCCAAAGTGTATTACAATGCACTTCTTGGTGCTGAGTCTTTAACTGTGGCTTTGGCACCAGTCACTTGTCTGTGTTATGCCCTCTTGCAGGATGTTAGTATCATGGGATGAATCTATGATAACACCCTGTTTGCAGTCATCTGCAAACTTGATGCACCAGAGGCCGTTGACATTACATTAGCCTTGACTTCTAAGAAGTAGATGCCAAATAGGGGTAGACCCAGCACGGATCCCTGAGGCACTCCTCTGGTGGCTAGCTCTTGGTGAAATTAGTCTCACCAGTCCTGACTTCTTGGGTCCTATCTGTGAGCCACCTTGCAATCCAGCAAGTTATGTAGGGATTTATGCCTTGTTTGGTGAGTTTGTCAATAATACCTGAGTGGAAGATTTTATTGAGTGGCTTAGCCAAGTCAAGTTAGGTGGCACGCACCACCTTCCTCTCATCCATTGCCTTGGTTACCCTTTCAAAGAATTCAACCGGGTTAAGTAGGCAAGAACTTCCCTTGACAAAGCCAAACTGGGATGGGTCCAGTGTCTGTAGGTTACCAGTGTCCTTGATGATTTCCATGGTAATTCATTCCATGGCTTTGTATATTAGATATGTCAGACTGACAAGACTGTAATTTCCAGGGTTGGTTGATGGTCCACCTTTGTGAAGACGGATGACTGTTGCAGTCCTCCATTCACTTCATACATAACCTGTTTTGAGGCTGAAGTTGAAAAGTGCCTCAAGTGGTCCTGAAAGGTCATGTTTTAAGCTATTTAGTAAGCAAAGTGGAATATTGTTGAGGCCCACTGACTGACAGATGACATATTTATTTATTTTCAGTTATCTGTGGATCAAAGATTATGTGCTCAATCATTAGACGTTCAACCTTTTGAGCGTTCAAGAAAGCGTTCAGTTTATATATGATACATTATAATTTACACACACACACACACACACATATGCATATATATAATATTTATATCTTAGAATATTAATTCAGCTGAAACCAGCAGTCTATAAAAATGATTCCGTTTTTTACATACAAATCAATTAAAGCAGTTTTTGTGATGCTAAACAGTCTTTTGATTTAATTAAATGCACATCAAGTACTTTTAATTCAGTCTGGTGCTGCATGGAAACAGTTTCTGTTGGTATCTTTCCCTCCCTCTCTTGCTTTCTCCCTCTGGATTGCTCTAGCAGAAACAATTTCCAACATGTTCTCTTAGGTTTTCCTTCACTGTGGTTTATTCCCTATCATCTCCCAGACTCAGTGCTCTGGACACCACTTTCTTTCTATAAAGGACTCAAGCTCACTGGCTGGGATTCTATCAACCTTTGTTTCACATTATATTTAATAACTCTTTATGCAAGTCTGCTCTTACTATTACAAAGTTCTCCTTCTGTAATTAAACATTTTAACAAACACACTTACTTTAAAAAAAACACTCCATTTACAATAGATTCTTCATAACACTGCAAAATCATTATTACTATTTAAACAGATTTGGGTCACTTGCATTATTTCTTTTGGTGAGAAGCTTTACACTATCCTACAATTGACCCCCCCCCCCATCCCCAGACTGAAACCATCTGTTACATGCCCTTCAGAAGGGCTGTGTGTCTGAGAAAGCTGTCTGCATCATGGTGGTGCAATCTGCTCAGTGCCGGACTTTGAACTTCAATGGCGGAAGTGATAAGGTCCACCTATAAAGCTTCGCGTTCCCATCCTGCTGTTGATGTAACCAGACTTGGGGAACATGGTCCATTAGTACAGTGAATTCTTTCCCTAACAGATAGTACCTTAAGGAAGCCTAGTCCCCATTTAATGGTCAGGCATTCTTCTGTGATCACAGAATAGCTAGCCTTTACTTTGCTTAGCTTTTGAGTAAGGAAATATGTGACTAATTGTCCTCAGCATTAACAATTCATGAAAACACTGCTCCTTAACCCACCTGCAATACCTCCATTCATACTATGAGTGGTTTACTAAAGTCAGGAGATTCTAGCACAGGCTCTGAATATAATGTTTCCGTCTGCTTCCGAAAAGTATATGTTTCCTTCTGCTCCTGAAAAGTAGTGTCTGTTTCCATTGTCTTCTTTATTTTGTTGGCATCTTCCCCTTGGTGAGGTCTAAGAGGAGGCAGACTATCCCTGAAAAATGGGTCATGAGCTTCTGATAATACCCCAGAAGAAGGGATGTTCTGTCTGGGATTTAACTCTTCCTTTCCTTATGGCAAACCCAAGGTTATTAACCTCTGTCAGGCCAACCTTGCTTTTGTAAGCATTCTGAATTACTCCTGCTTACCTCAGGGTGTCTATACCTTAGATGGATGAGTATCCCAGTCCTCAGTCTTTGAAAGGATGCTTGGGCACAATGTAGACTAAAGGAAAAAAAATTACACATGTTAAGACAGCAGTTTTTTCCTTAACCTTAGCCATTAAGGGAATTTTCTAATAACCTTCCTCTAGGTCTGTTTAATTTATGAAGTAACTGATTGTGAACTCTGTTACCCATACTTTAGCTGAAGCTACAGTGAACCTAGAGGCCAATAAATTCAGCTCTAACTTTACCCCTGTTTCGCCTCCATCTGTCCCTCAAGATATACCCGAAACTGGCTCATCTCCAGTTATCACACAAGAACAAGTACTAAAAATGCTATCTAAGGCTAAAAATACTGCATTGATGGGCCCTGACAATATCCCTGAAAGCATCTTAAAAAAGCATGAGGCATGGTTTTGCACCCCCCAACAACGCTGTTCTAACTTCATCCTTATGTCAAGTAAATGGAAAACAACTACAGTCATTCCCCTGAATAAGGTAGTACCGTCCACTGACCCAAGCAATTAAGTCTGACCAGCCTCAGATTAAAAGTCATGGAAAGTTTTATCACTGGGCTAATCGATAAGGACATATGGAATCTTCAAACAATGGACCAGTCTCAATTTGGATTTGTGAAGGGAAGGTCATGTTTACTCAACCTGGTGGACTTTTTTGAAAAGGTCACCAAAGCAGTAGATGAAGATAAAAAGGTACACACCACATACCTCAGCTTGGCCAAAGCTGTTGACACAATCCCCACTAAGGCATAGTAGAAAAGCTAAATATACTAGGAATAAATTCCTACACCACTTGCTGGATTGTCACTTGTCTCACAAGTAGGATGCAGGAGATTAAAAAGGGCAAACTACCTCCAGAAATATATCATTCACCAGAGGAGTCCCCCAGATCACTGCTACAACTTCTTCTGTTTGACATCTACTTCACTGAAGTAAAAGGGCTCTGGCTGACTATGTTTGTATATGACTGGAGTTAGTGATGAGTGTATGCCTCAGTTCTGAAGTCTTTAATGTAGGATGCCACTAGCAGTGCTACAGATAATTGCAAGTTAAGAACAGTCATTGAAAGTTTAAATGACTTATCCATTCTGCAGGAAGGCTTGTCCCAAATAAACAAATAACTGGTACCAAAGCCATGAGCTGAAAATAAATGGCAAAAAATACATTACCATATCCTTTGGGTAATCATCCAGCCTGGGGAACTACTACATTGATAGTTTGCCCCTAAGAGTTGACCCAGTTGTTTGGGATTTGGGATTTTTTGTTGACAGTGACTTAACTTTTGACCAATATGTGTCCACTATTGCAAGAAATCCCTTCTATATTGTGCAGCTTATAAACAAAGGGATTATATCTCAATCTAGCGATGTCATTGTCCTCCTTTACTCAGTCCTCATTAGGCCAGCCATTGAGTATAATTCCTCATTTGGCATGTATCTGTTAGACACATGCAGCGACTGGAACACCCACAGAAATACCTTACTAAATGGATACAAGGCCTAAATAATATGCTGTACATGGATCAACTCAAAGCCCTGTTACTATACTTGGTATCCTACAGAACGCTAAGAGGTGACCTGTATCTGACATACAAGGTAACCTCTGACCAAATACTGACAGACCTCCTGCGCATCAGCAAGTCAAATGGAATCAGAAACAGTCTAGGGATCTAAACCTCTTCTGCAACATCAACATAATAGTTTGTAAGGACAGGTATATCTCGCAGAGAATGCCAGTGCTCTGGAGCAGACTCCCCATCCACATTAAATAAAGCTCATTCCTGTCTATATTCAAGTGCAACTTGGATCTATAGATGCGTAATAGAAAATTTACTCCTGGACTGCCCCTGTACTACTAATGGACAGAAGTAACTCGCAAATGCTTTATCCCATGGGTGGGTTCCCTCAAATTAATTGTGGTATGATCCTAGTTATTCACACTGAGGTAATATATAATTATCAACCATGGGATAAGTAAAGCCAATTTAACACAAAATAGGATAAGTTAATTCAAGCACCAAAAGGAAAATTGACTTGGCTTAAAATGGCCTGCAAGAGCAGCTCGCCTTGTACTTATCTATGAAACAATGAGCCTATAAGAATCTTAAATTCTTCAGCCTTTCTTTTAACTTATCAAACCTGGTTACTGTGAAAGTTTGAAATGCTGTTCATCTTCCTAAAATAATTACAGAACCTGACTGTTCCATCCAGAGGTGTAGCTAGGGTGGGTTAGAAGTAGCAGCTGCCCTGGACATAAAGTGTTAGGAGGAGAGAGTGGCAAATGTAATGCCAATCTGATTAGTCTTCAATGCATTATCAACATTCTGAAATGAATGCTAGTACTATATTAGCAGTCAGAACTAAAGTGCTTTAGTACTCTGGGTGTGACAAATGTAACAAATCATTTGCCACAGTTTAAAAAAAGAACAGTTTGCTTTTTTTCCCCCTCGACTTAAAGTTGAGAGGATAGAGATATTAGGTCAGGGAATAGCTCCAGGAACTAGACTAGCTAGCTACACCTCTGGTTCGATCTGGTTTTGGGATTTGCACTATGGGGCTTTTCCACTCACTTCTGGACTCCGTGCTTACTCCTAGCTGAGGCATTTTCGTATTTCTTCTTGTACAGACTTTCTTTGTGACTCAACTATTGAATAATGTTTTAGTATAACCTTCAGTATATCATTGAATCACGGTTGTTATGCTAGGTACTTCTGGAAACACATCCTTGTTTTGTAGCAGAATTTTTTTTTTGTTTATTGTTTCTGTGGATTGTTTCTGTGGATTCTCTGCTGCTATGGTTCCAGAACATTAATACTGTATATCTCTTCTGTTTTTCTCTTATCTGTCTACCTCTGTAGTTTACCTGATTTATTTTCTCTATTTATTTAAAGTGGACCGTAACAGTGAGCCAAAAATTTGTTTTCTTTTCTTTTTTTTTTTCCAGAGGGAACCAAAACCAACATACGGTCTAGCTTTAAATTCTCTGGTCCTTGTATTTCTATTATATGCCCTTGGCTGTGTAGCTTGAGCTCTTTCCGTGTGTTTCTATTCTATGGGCTCTCACATTTCTCTGGCAATATTCAATAATCCCAGAGGGTGCCTCCCACATATTAATTCAAAAATATTGCAATCAATCAAAGCTTGTGGCATTTCTGTAATGGCAAATAGGAGGTATGGTGTCAATTGGTCCCAGTTTTTGCTGTCTTCATCAGTAACATTTCATAATGTGGATGCTGGCATTCATTTAAAGCATTCCACCTCCATCTGATGATAGTGCTTGAACTTAAAGCATTGTCTCAGTAGGTGCATTTTTTGAACATAAAGGAAATCTCCTGACCAGTGAGTATTTTGTTTGTTACCCCTTTCCAGGAAATAATAAGACCAATTGCTTAGAATTTTCCATTTTTGGGACTTCCAGTTTTTGCATGACAGAATGTATTAACAATTAATACTGGTGGCTAGTGCTTCCCACATCCACAAACTCCATACTGTTTTAGTGCAACTTAGGCATGAATATAGAGTTATCCCTGGTTCTTCCTACCCCCCTAATTCTTATCTTCTGTTCTTTTTATGTTTTACTCAGGAATACATATAAAGAGTTTTCCCTTGTGGTTAGTAGGGCCCCCTGCCCAATGTTGCAGGCTCTGTTTGTTAGTCAAGGGTGTATGGAATTATGGCAGCTCCCCAACCCCCCTATGCGCATGTGCACACACACACACACACACACACACACACACACACACACACACACACACACACACACACACACACACACACACACACACACACACACACACACACAAACTAACACAAAACAGTCCCCTCCCCACCTGATCACTGTTGTAGGCAGACTCACAGACACACACACACACACACACACACACACACACACACACACACACACACACACACACACACACACACACACACACACCTGCCTAACTTGCCCCTTCCCTTACTAACTCCTCTAATGTTACTTCCAAGGCAGACACACATTCACACATAAACTCACACATGCAGTCCCTCACATACACTCATGCACACCCCTCCTAACGGTACCCGATCACTAACTCCCCAGCACTTGCCTCTACCACAATGGATGAACATGGCCTTTTGGCCATGTTCATTAGCACAAGGTGCAAGGAGTGGCCATGCTAATCTGCATGGTCAAGCCTTCCCAGAGACATTTCTGGGGGTAGGAAGCATAAGGCTACTAAGCATATCACTCTCCCCTGGACTGTCTTAATGGAAAAGCACCATAGTAGGGCTGTCAATAAATTCAAAAAGGTTACCTTAAGGTGTACACTTATAGTTCTGCAAAAGTTCATCTGACCCGTGTAATGTACATTCAGTTCTTTGTGCTTTGATTTTGAAATACTAGCCACAGACACCTTTCTATTTGACTCATTGGCTTCTCTGTCTTTTAAATTATGCCTAAGTGCACACTTAACATGTAATCTGTGTATTAAATTCTGCAATCAACTGCTTTTGTTCCTCACTGACCTTTTATGTGTCCATTTGTACTGCACACCTCTGTGATTGTTCTCTGTGAATGTGCAAATATTGGCTCCTTGTCATATTTGCACTATTAAGACTGTCTGCTGTGAAATTTAAATGTGTGTTCCCATCGTACATACTGCCATTGCTATATTCTGCAGTTTATAATAAGTGATTCTACATCAGTACTGAATTCATACAGTGCAAAATTCTTTTCACTATACTAATTGTTTTATAAACTTTCTTGCTCAGAATTTTTGGTTGCTTTAATGGAGCCTAGAGGGACATTACCTTGAACAATTGAACAATGACCTATTTTTTCACATTTGTACACATAGTCTAGCCATGATTGATCAAAAAGCTTCAGTTCATGATATGAGTACAACATAATTATGCATGCTGACTTGAACACTTAAATATTTAAATTCAGAACCTTGTACATAGAATCTAACAACATGCTTCACTCTGCACTAACACTTAAATACAACTGCCTTGCCTTTAATCATCGGCTTGTCTGGCCAACAATTGTTTTTGCTAACAATAGCAACTTGAACCAAATGTGCATTTTTATCTCTGTGGTTACTCCTTGCTCCAGCCCTGTGTGACGTAGACATTATATTCATTTTGTGAAGTTCAGATGAACCTACAAACATTCCAACTTCGTACTGTCCCTTTGCCTGTAAAGGAGCACTATATTGTTGTAACATGTTATTTTATTTCTCATAGTCTCTGCTCTGATTAGGACCCCCACAAATCTTGCAAGCCATATTAAATGCTTTATAATATACTTTCTCATCCTTAAAGCCACAACACTTGTACTTGGTATGGTTTCTGCCCACTGATTTCTTATCCAGTACCACTGTGGCGACCCCTAATGGGAGCAGCGAAAGAAGAAGAAGACTGCCTTGCCAACCATGTATGAAACAGAAGACCACACTTTTAAGAATGACCTGCTTTTCAACCTGGGTAGCATTCTTTGAACAAGTAACTGCTGTAGCAGGTGAATGTTTAGCAGTGCATGCATTGTATCAGAATTTAGTAAAACCATTTGATATAACCTTGCAAGTGCGTGTACTAGGCAAGCTAAAACAGTTAAGAAAATAAGTAATATACAATTAACAATTAACTGCCTTAAAAATAGTTACTTATTAGACCACCAAAAATGAGAGAATAGTTTTGTAAGCAGGGAACATGACTAGTTGAGTCTCACTGGGCTTAATGTTAGGACTTTAACCATATGGCATATTTTTTTTCAGAGGTAAAAGTGAGTAACCAGCAATATAACTAAGGTGGAAAGCATCATTAACATTACCACAAATGCAATGATGCAGCAGGTATATTTTTTTCAGTACTGCTTACATATGCTGCTTTGATAATAGTTTTATGTTCATTGTAAAGAAACCTACTATCCTGCTATTTTAGAAAAGCATAATGAACTCTGGTTACAAAAGTTAATGGTCATACACATTAAGGAAATATTGCAGGGTATCTGGGCACTACTGTAGACAACAGTTTTTGTTGTCACCAAAATTACTTCAGACTGGTAACTAACACATTTTGGACAGATCTTCAAATTCTAAAAAGAATATCAGAATAGTCCAGAAAATAATTGTGCCACTGTATACAACCCTAATTTGGTCAGTTATTTTGCACAGTGCATTTTGTACTTGTGACACCTTGTACAATCTGTAGCTGATGTTCAAGGTACTGCATGACCTGAACTTTTGACACACTGCCTGGAATATGCACAATACGTGGGGGTCTAATATCAAGCAACAGGAAAAAGAAGGACTGGTTTGTAACACAGCAGTTACGCAGATAATAGGACAAGTTACCACTCCTGGTTAAACAATATAAATGTCTGCCTGCTTTTAAGAAGTCACTGGATAGGTTTAATGTTGGCAAGAAGTGCAGACAGGGCATTATGTTTGTCAGATTACTATATGCTCTGTAGATGATAAGCCTGGTATCCAAACTATGAACCTATGAATCAGGATAAGGGAAGGAAGTATCAGAGTTATCAAGCAAGCAGTCCAAACCAAACACTGACAGGATCCGCCTGCACTGTACACAGAAGAGGAACAAGAAAGACAACTACAAGCTATGAGACATCACTTCTTTCATGAGTAACATCACCCACAAACTAACTCACACTCAATACTGCTAGAAACAGCAGGGGTATAAATGCATGTGTGCAGCAGATGCCTAACACATCTCCCCTATTGTGTGTAGAAAAGGGCATGGAGTCCACACAATTGCACAATAGCAGAAAAAGCACAGTAGCACACTGAAAGTGAAAAGTCGACAAACAGTTAAGCTGAATTAACAAATGCAGGTGCACAATCTGCAAAAGGCGCCCCATTTAGGATGTAGTATCATAGTTTCTACCATATCATTGATCCTAATTTTTTGTGAAGGTCTTTGTACCCACACCGCCAACAATAACGAGCTATTGCTTCTGTACCCATACTAAATATTATTTCCCCTTGAGTTGCTGCAGTGGGTTGAGGGAGTAAGAATAATTGCCCCATCATTCTGTCCATTTACCCAGAATTGTGTATTTCATAGTTCCTTGATATGAGGTGTCATACATTTCCCTTCTCTAGCTGACTAATGACACACCAAAATATCTGCCATAGAAGATGATATCTCTTAAGGTAGAATGATAGCAGTTTGCCGATATGGGATGTTACTATATCCTGCAGTATGTAACAGTGTATCATCTATTTCCCATTTAGAGAAATTCATATATTCAGTATCAGTAGTGTGGATACATGTATCACCAAGGTAGAAGGCATGGAGTGTCTGTGTGCCACACGTATATTCACTACTATGCACTGCTTTGTACGAAGAGGTTATTATCATTAATAAAGTTGGAGTTCTAGCCTCTGACAGCAGTAAATGCAATTTTCTGAACATTGTACTTTTGCAATGTTTTTTTCTGCCAGCAGAAGTGATCAAAATTCATCATCAAAATTCAGATTGTGCACAGGGGATCAGGTAATTTGCCTTTTCCTCACTACAGAGTGGTCTCAGGCTTATATATATATATATATATATATATATATATATATATATGTGTGTGTGTGTGTGTGTGTGTGTGTGTGTGTGTGTGTAGGTTTACCATCAAAATATTGAAGGCAAAATAATTTCCTATCAAAAGAACGAACTAAAATGTCAAAAACAAAATTTAGCTTAAATGTTGAATGTCATAAACACAATGAACAACATCTGATATAACAGACTTCCAGTTTTGAAAGTCCTTATGTCCTTTTACGTTTTACCAGGGGGGCAAGCCTCCTTGCATCCCCCACCCCCACACCCCCTGAAAATTATATATACCAACTACGAGATCACACTACAATGAGGAAAAGGGTAAATTCCTTGACTTCACTGTGCTACGATTTCCATTCAGAATGCCGAAATCATAATAACGAATCAAGCTTTACTTTCGTTATTATGATTTCGTATTATTCCAGTTTTTATGAAACTTTGAAAACTTACTTTTGGCCACACGATTTTTGTACATGAGCCTTCAAAATATTGATGGTAAACCATAGATGCAAGGGGAGGTTGCAAAAAAATATGGATTTGTAGAGGTTTTTTGTTTGTTTTTTGTTTTGTTTTTCTCACTGTTTTCTATTTCAGTCCTTTTGGTTTGATGTATTTTCTTTCAATGGATTTGCACTTTGATATTCCAAAGTACATATCTCTCTATACAAATATAGGTCTACTGAAAAAGAATAAATAGCCCAAATATCAAAGTTCACAAGACTGACCACAAAAGGTCAACTTTGCAAATGTTGACACGTCACCATGCATGAGCTGAGCAAATATCTCTGTGCATGTAAAACAAAGTTAAAAAACACAGTAAAACATCATTTTTTTGGATGAGGCATGCTTCCATGCACCCCCACCCTTTGCTAATTAGATATACTAACTCCAAGATTTCACAGTCCCTGAGGTAGTTGACTAAACAGATGTTGACCAAAGGGGGATTCATCCATCCATATTCAGTCCCCCTATATATATATATATATATATATATAGTGGTGTGTGTGTGTGTGTGTGTGTGTGTGTGTGTGTGTGTGTTTTGAAGTGTAACCTGTGTAATACAGTGTCACTGCTTGACAGAGGCACAGAAAAATGATAGGCATAGTTTTTATTCAAACTAAAGGGGTGGCGAAAGCCACATAACTATGGGCTAGGCTTATAAATGCCCTTGGGCAGATAGCCTAGTATGAACCTATGAACCTATGAACATGATGGTGTCTGGCTATGTCCCTGGCCTAGACATCAGGGAGGGACATACACTGCATTAAAATACCACAGGGAATCAATTCACAGATTAACTGAGCAAGGCAGGTACCCCCTTCAGTCAGATTTTGAAGGATACAAGCTGAATTACTAGAGGAGGAAAGACAGGTATACTGCAAT
The DNA here is from genome assembly GCF_019279795.1 of Protopterus annectens. Taxonomy (NCBI): domain Eukaryota; kingdom Metazoa; phylum Chordata; order Ceratodontiformes; family Protopteridae; genus Protopterus; species Protopterus annectens. The sequence continues at coordinate 309,195,509 of NC_056738.1, forward strand.
GAAAAGACAATGCTAGAAATTCTCTACTTTAATAGACTGTGTAGTAAGTAATACACTCATATCAGTGCCTCCTAAATGGAGATGTCAGTCCATATACAACAAAGATAATATGGCTAATTATTGCACAGGAGATGACAAAAGTGGTAAGACACTCTAATACTGCTCTTGTGGACTAAAGTCCTTAGATATATTGGCAAGGCACACTGCAAGGCCATTGGCAGTGCATTCCAAAGTGTGATATCCATTTTCTGGAGCATAGCATTATGTAGTACCTGCTTAGTATTAGAGTGGCACTACAAGTTTTCTTTTGCATCATTCAGTTTGCCAGAGAATCCCAGTACCTACTAACTGAACCAATGAATAACTATATGGATGAAATATGCATGAAGCTTCAACCCACTGATATACACTTACTAGTGTGAAACAGTGGCTTCAGTGATGTGCAAAGAAGAGGCTCAAGGCATGGTGCACAAAGACCATTTCTTCAATCTTTGTAGCCTAATTCAAAAGCAGTCACATACGGCTTGGATGTGTCATTTGCCTTTGATCTGTGTGACTTTCTTTGGTAGTCTAATGATATGTATATATTAGACAGACAGTGCTGAACTCTAAAAATGCAATCCACGTTTTGAGACATCTATCTTATGTTTTTCCTACCAAGCAGAGGATGTCTAATATGACAGATAGCAGCATGTCCATGATGCAAAATGCTGTGAAGATGTGGTACTTTCATATAAATGCATTTATTGCCCATCCATATGACATTAGAAAGACGCCCCCAAAGACAGGCATGATTATGATTAGGACATTGTCACAAATGCTGCTCTGGCATAGATATATCACTATACTCCAAATTAAGTCCTTGCACTCTGCTATGAAATTCCTAAGGTCTGTATCCCATGGCACAAACTTATGATAATTTGCTGCTGATTAAAATCTGTAGCTAAATGGTTTCTTCTCTTCTCTTTGCTCCCCCAGCCTGTTAGTCTATCCCTTCTATTGGTTTACTGGGTTCAGTTGGTCAGTTTTCATCTTATCACTTGTGACAGTCTGTTCTCTGGTACTCTCCATCCATATTTTCACTTGCTTAAAGAGTTTCTCTATTACAAATTGCTTGAAATGGTTCTCTGATGACTAAGTAAATACATTTTTTGTAAATTACACAGTGGAGCAAACACAAAAAGTTCACGTTAAAAATCAGAAGGTTTCTTCTTGTGGGAGTAGAGCCTTCAGACCCCCATGCAATGGAATTAACTCAGTACCTCTTACTAATCAACTCTGAGACTCTTATTTCTAATGTGAACTTCTTAGCAGTACTTACAGATAGGAGAAGGACTGAAAAAATATATTACTGCCCTTTCATCAGTCTGTTAGGTCAGCCTTCAGTAGATCGAATAATATTACGCTTGGGGTAGACTGCTGGGTCAACATTCAGAATTGTACACGCTACTACCACTGCGACTGTCTGCTTGATCATAACTGAATACATTGCACATTATTATCACAGGACAGTCTGCTGATTCAGCATTCAGTATCTGTACTATCTTAAGTCAAAATGGTCTGTGATTGCTAGTTGTATGATACCACAAAGGAAAGAAATGCCTATTGCAAAGCATTTTAAGTGTTATGCTCATGAAAGGCACAAATTAGTATATGCAGGTGTAACAGTTTATTAAAATTCAAGAAAAAATATATATCACTCAGTCACCATCTTCCTTCACAGTGCAGAGACTGTGGTCACTACATCTGACTTTGATATAGCAAGAGCTCTGCCACAAGGCCAAACTCCCAAAAGTTTTCAATGAGAATTTTGTTATTGTACAATGTAAGCAAATTAAACCTGAAAATCCTTGCTGTGTATTAACTTGAACTAGTTAAATACATGCCTGCCTGCACTGGAAATTGACTTTAACATCCTCCCCCTTCCAAAAGAGCAGTATTTGCACTCTAAGGACCACTTACTAAGTTGGCCACTGTCTTTCTCTTGACCAGTAGATATGGCATTTATTTATTCCCCCTAGCTGCAAGGTTTTTGCATTCAGGAAATGAAAGAAAACCTGTTCAGCTTTGTACTTCTCTGTTAATTGATTTGTTCTAGCTATAAAGTAATTACTCTCTGTTATAATTTGACCTGAGGGTGGGAGGGTCACTGTAGCAGAATGTACTGCAAAGTATCCCTTCGCTATTGTCTCCTCTTTCATTCAGTCACCATCTTCCTTAACAGTGCAGAACCACTGGGCACTACATCCAACACTGATACTTCAGTAGCTCTGCCATAAGGCTCAACTCCTCAGTGTTTTCACTGAAAATTTCATTGTACAACAGTGGTGCACAACGTCCAGCCCTGGGGCCAAATCCGGCCCTCGATGCAACATCATCTGGCCCCCAGAGAGTAACTAAAAATTTTAAAAAAGTGAAAAAATGTTATTCCTTACTCCAGTCATGCAAACTTTTCAGCACATGCTTACTTACCTAATTGACTGCAGTTGTGCACACCTCTAATTTTAGTTGCAGAAGTAACTATTATTTGTTGTTTATAACTTGTAGTTTGTAAACAGTAGTAACTTTCTGCAAGAGGTTGTAATAAGTCATGGCTAGAAGCGAGAATAAAGTTAAACAAAAAGCTGATGTAGAAAACAGGCAATTTCATGACTGCTGTCTTAAGTAAAAATGCAAGTCACCTGTACCTCGTAACAACTTATTATGTTTTGAGGTGGCCCACAACTGCATTAAGAATTCATGTAGTGGCCCTCCCCATATAAAGGTTGTGCACCACTGTTGTACAATAACCTATGGTCACTACATCTGACCCTGATACCACAGAAGCTCTGCCATAAGGCCCAACTCTCAAACAGTTTCACTGAACATTTTGTCATTCTACAATGTAAGCAAATTAAATCTGAAGATCCTTGCTGTTCATTAGCCTCAACTATTCAAATAAGTTCTTGCCTGTGCTGGTAATTGGCTTTAATTAATACCCCCCTTCCAAAAGAGTAGTCCTTGCACTCTAAGAACCACTTACTAAGTTGGCCACGGTCCTCTCTTTTAACCAATAGATTTGAATTGTGACTCTTATTCCCTAGCTTCCCAAACAACCTTACTAGCATCATACAAACACTCATTTCTTTTTACCTAATTCCCAACTTCCATTTAATCTTTTAGCACCATTCCCAACTGCCTTTCTCTCTCCTATACTGCTTTGCACTATATTCATTCAGTTACACTCCTCACTAGCAGCACCTGTCTATTCTACATTGTGTCTTCTAGTTTCCCCCCAAAAAACTTGCTTCTTTCTATTTTTATCTACATCCTCATATGCTAGCCTTTTAACTCACTATACTCTTTACATTCCAGAGAAGATACTATGACAATATACTTATCTTCCTTCACAGAAAATACTTATTTTCTACTTACCCTTTATCAGCTTTCAGACCCCACCACCACTAAATATCCTTCTGCCCTGCAACTTTTTTTCCTTTCATTATCCCTACTTCCCTACTACCTGTCAAAAATAACATACAACTCCCTTTACTCATGTTACTCCTCTGCTGATCCTCTATTCTTCACTTCCTACTGGGCCATCTCTCATCCTGCCATGACTCTATTATAGTTCTCAACATCTCTCCAACTCTGTCAGAACCACCTATTCATACTTCCTCCCTACACTCTCCGCACATCGCATCAAGCCTATTTAATGATGCCCCTTACCTTTACTCCCAATATAGACTGATTAACTCCATTTCAAATCAAACTAAAACAAAATTAATTGGAAAAATTATCTCCAAATACAAGTATCAATAATTCCCCAATATACTAAAATCCTTAATCCAAAAGAGTATCAGTTTGTCATGATAGAGATGGTCCTTATAGACCCCAGGGGTGGGCCATGGGAGACCAGACTCGAATACAGGGAACTATATTGGCAATTAGTCCTGGATTCTTGCAATAATTCAGGACTTAATGATATGGTTTCTATAAAACCTGTACTCAAGCTCAGGTCTGCAAAATTGTAAAAAATTTACATTTTTTTACATTTTTATGTATATTCATGTTATTTTATCCTGGTTTATTTATTTAAATGAATTCTTGATTTTATATACATTTTCATGTGTTCTATTATTTGTCCACCAGATGGTGCTAGACTAGTAAGACTGCCACCTGCAGTTTAGAATCAACTCTTTCTGTATCTTGGTAACTAATTGAATCACTGATTTCATTGATCTATTCAAACAGGAAAAGTTATTTAACTAGGTAACTCTGAGGTTTTTACCCATCTAATGAAGTTCTATGAGACGAAAACGTAAGGGGAAGTGTTTTCATCAGCGTTTATGTTATTTGTGGATGTGTATTCCTTTTGCTGCATTTGAACATTAAATCACTTGTGTGTTGGAACTGCTGGTCTCCGATGTCTAATTTTGGATTAGTAGTTAAATTTTGGGCACTTTTACCACATCTTTGCTGTTTTATACTAAAATCCTTCTAGCAGGTGACATTCTCTTCCACACACTACTCTAACCCTACAACGGTCAACCCCCAACCCCAGTAATCTAACTTTTGTTGCCATTAATGATAGAAGCATAAGAAATAAAGTTGTTGAACTACATGCCTGGATTACTCAACATAAGCCTGATATTCTCGCTTTAACTGAAACTTGGCTTAAATTCAGCATGCACGACTCCAAAATTACACCTGCCAGCTATGATATCATCCATAATGACTGTATAAAGAGAAAAGCTATGGTATTACTTTAATATTGCCCAACAACTACCACATTTTCCCTTACAACAAACCAATACAAAAATTAAATTCAGCAGAGCTTCTTATTACTTTCCTGAAATTAAACAATTAAACAATTATAAACAAATATGTATTACTGTTCTTTATATTCCTCCTGGTGACATTACAGCTATACTGGAAGATACCCTACATTGGGTATCCATAAGAACTCCACAAGAAAAAGTACAATTAAGTGATATGAATGTCAGTTGGTTGGACATAACCTCTAACTCCCCTACATCTAGAGTGAACTTATTTGGTTTCACACAACTAATTAATAGCTGCACACATTATAGCAATACATCAAATTCCCAGTTAGACTGGATCCTAGTATCATACCTTAGCAAATATACCACCACAGGTACAATGTATGACTGTCTCAGTGATCATCTCCCACTCTGTACAGCCAGACTTCCACACACTACTCTAACCCTGCAATGGTCAACCCCCAACCCCAGTAATCTAACTTTAGCTGCCATAAATGTTAGAAGTATAAGAAATAAAATTGCTGGACTGCATGCCTGGATTACCCAATATATGTCTGATATTCTCACTGTAACAGAAACTTGGCTTAAACTCCACATGAACAACTCCAAAATTACACCTCCGGCTAATAATGCCCATAATGACTGTATACAGAGAAATGGAGAGATGATAAATCAGCAAGCAAAGGAGAGTAGTATTGCTGGAACTGAATTCATCCTCAGTTCTTGGTGAGTTCCTTCACAAGGTGGATCCTGTTTTTCACAAAATCTCACCAAGACGACACTGATATATAGATTGTATTTTATATAGCATATATCATGGACAGAAGTAGGTTAAAAGATAAAAAAGATAGCTGGATACACAAGACCCAGGATAAAAAAGCGCCCGATCCTGGTAGGTGCATTGGTGCCAGGACTGGAAAAAATGACAGTGTAGAATCCTCAGCACACAGAAACATTCCTACAATGTGGTTAGGCCATGCTAAGGTGGTGGATGCCCCCCACCCATTGTAGAAAGAAATAGTAGTCCACAAAAATCCCAAAAATTGATAGGCCAAAAAAGCGCCATAAGATAATAGAGTGGACTATTGAGGATAAGAAATAAATCATGTATTGTTAATATTATGCAAGAAGCCCAGTATTTCCAGACATTTCACACATCCACTTAAACAGCATCTTTATAATACACACAACCTTTCCAAGTTTAACCCAGAAATGTTCATTACTACCCTATCATATATCAACTGGAACTTCCTAAAGATCCTCCCCTTACATGATGCTGTAAATGAATTCAATACAACTTTCCTGAATATCATTAATAGTCTTTCACCTCCTAGAAGGAAGAGACTAAAACCAAACAATACAATGTGGCTGTCCAAAAAGAGTAGATTGCTAGTGCAGGATAGAGAAATATCATGGAAAGAATGGCAAAATATAAAACACCAAAATATCATGAAAACTTCAGAATGCTTCGCAATTGTACTAAAAAGCAAATTAATGAAGGCAAAAAAAGCTATACTATAATGACTTTCAGAATTATAATAAACACAACCCTAAAAAAATTCTGAATAGTCATTAAATAAATCTTGCATTCTGGCCAAATCCCCTCTCCCAGTAATTCACCACTCAAAACTGCAATATAATTCAACTCTTATTTCGCAGGTAGTATAGCATCTCTAACCAATGATTCTTCAACATCTAATCCTAACCCTGCTCAACAGCCACATATCACCAAATCCACTTTCAACTTCAAACCTGTGACCACATCCTATATAAAACTACTCTTAAACAAGCTGAAACCATCCTCTGCTTCATCTGATGACCTTTCAAGTGAATCTCTTAAAATAGCAGCCTATAGCATTGCCTATCTTGGGTCAGTTCTTGTAAACAGGTCAGCTCAGGCATCCCACATTCCCTCTCTCTGGAATTATTCCTTTGCACAAAGGAGGAAATTCAACAGACATTACTAACTTTAGACCTATAGCAATCTTGTCTCGCCTCTCCAAAATACTTAAAAAATGTATTCAAAAACAATTACTAATCTATTTCCTGCATGAAGAATTCCTATCCTGCACATAACATGGCTTCCATCCTTCCCAAAATACTAACACTGCACTTCTGACCTATATAGATACTGTCAATAAATCTAGAGCTAATAACAAAATAGTCTCTTCCTCTTTTCTAGAATTGTCTAAAGCCTTCATAGTTTCATTGGTTAGTACTAAGCTAACTGCCCTTGCAAGCCATTTTAAGCTTAGCCAATTATCCCTTGTGAGACCCAAACCCTGCACCTTGTGTTTGTAAGGCAAACACCTTAACCATTAGGCCACCCTCCCAACCCTTCAACACAGTTTGTCACAGCAAACTTCTGCGTCAAATGTCCTCATTAGGTCTGTCTCAGATCACCTTTCTATGGTTCAAAAGCTACTTATTCAATAGATGTCAGTCAGGAAAATGGCACTCCAGCCTCTCTCCATACCTCCCAGTTACCACCTGTATACCACAAAGCTATATCTTAGGTCCCTTCCTCTTTAACATTCTCGCCATCACCCTCCATGCATCCACATAACAGGCCTCCCTAACACAGTATGCAGATGGATTCACCCTTATTTGCACACCTGACAACGTAACATACCCCCAAAAAATTACTCAGTAAGCTTTAACAACTCTTGCAACATGGCTTTATAACTCACAACTCATGCTCAGTCCTAAAACAGTCATATTGCTACGTTTTCCCCAAATCCTTCTATCATGAAAAAGCAAATTTTAAAGTCCTCTGTCTTGATAATACAATCATTGAAGTCAGTTCTCATAGCAAATCATTAGGGATGATAGTGGATGATAATCTTAAATTCAGGCTGCATAAACAAAATTGCAGAAGAAAAACTCATCAAAAACTAGGGGTGCATTATAGAGCAGAAAACTTTCACACCAGCGAAACTAAAACTACACTTGCCACTACTTATCTCCTCCCCACACTTCTTTATGGTACTCCCATCCTTACTAACCTTCAGACATCACAAAACATGAATAATGCTATAACAAAGTTACTAAACTTGCAGCACATACCCTTTTCAGAACCCACCACTCTAGAGCACTAAAATAAATAAACTGGTTAGAACTACTCTATCAGCTAACATATACACCGCTTCTTACCATTTATAAAATTACCTAGCATCCATCTGCTTGCCCAGCACTAAATTACATTCTGCAGAGCTATGTTCACAATCTGTCATTATGATCCAATAAACAAAAGCTCCTGTCTATAAACCTATCAAGCCTGCTGGGTATTGTCTGCACTCATCCCATATTGCTAACACCTGAAACTCCTTATCTATATCCACAAGGTCAATACCCTCTCTCCCATCCTTCAAAACCATTCTGAGAGACTTCCTGACCAAAAGTTGTCTCTGTTCTTGCTGAGCACCAGAATAAATTATATCCCTAAATGTGGACTAATACCTGTTAATACCTTACACCTTCTTACTCTCCCTTCTTCACTCACTTCCTTACTTCTATCAATTTCTCTCCCACGGCTTTCTCTCTAAATATACCATAAACCTGCTTTTCTCTCACTTTATATTGAAATTCCTGTTTCTATTATACTAATTTACCTTTAATTTCTCTTTATATTTGTTAATAATTTCTCTGAATATTAAATCATCATCATATAACTTTTTATCTATTTTTAACCAAAGTTTTCTTATGTCTAATTTGCTATAACTATTTAAACTGTAGTTATTTTTGTATTATTTTTAAAGATTGTAAAATTATTGTTAAATGCTTTGCAGTACTTTGAAGCTTTTCCCCTGGGCCTCCAGTGAAAATGGGCTCCTACCCAGTTGAACTTTCCTGATAATCAAATGTCAGTAAATAAATAAATACATAATATTTTGGAGAGTATAGCTTAAGAAGTCTTTAATAAAGTAATGGAGGCTACTAACTGAAAAACTTCAGCAGTGTGAATCTACAAAATACAGTTAGGTAATTACAGTCTCCTGTATTTCCTCAAAAGATTAAATCAGCCTTGAAGAACTTTGTGAAACTGATACATTTCATATACTGTAGAAAGAATAAAGTTACTGTTTTCCTTTCTGGGTTATTGTAACGTCTACCCTTTCTGCTGAGGTGAGGGGGTGATTTTTATAAGAAGCATAATTCCAGGAACAAGACCAGAATGTACTTCTTCATGTACTGAGTGGTTTGTACTTGGAAGCAGCAGTGTAGTTAAAAAGTTAGAAAAACAGAACACGTGTGTCAGAACTCTGCTGTTCCCTTGCATCCCCTTTCCCCTACTATAAGCACTTTAATTTGTATTGCCCATGCTGTTTTTTTAATGAATGCTGTTTCAGCAGCTGAACAAAAGCTAAACCAACACAAACATACTTTCAGCATTTAACATTCCAAGCAGACAGGATAAAGATAAAGATTTGTTGACATTACAAATAAAAAAAAAATGTCATACAGAAGGAACCATCAGAAAGATTTGACAAGGATTGCAAAGCTACCTTTATCCGTTCCATTTGAAAACTACCATATATTGGGATAGTATTTGTAGTGTTATATATTGTCATATCGGTTATATACATTTCTATATTTAAAAAAGTAAACAATTACCCCTTTCAGACTTTGTTGGCCAAAACTGACATTGAGTTTAATGGATAGGCTTATAATCTGCATCACATGCTTTTTAAATTAGGTAAATATCTTGATCAGAAGCATTACTTCCTCTATTTTTTTTTCCATCTGGTCTGTTTTGTGAAGGCAGCAACCCAGAACACTGGATGCCCTGGAATTAAAGGGCAGGCTAATTAATAATGAGCTCAAACACTGGCATTGTTTCAAGGAGCATACCCTTAAGTACAGACTTTATGGGCACTATTCACCAAATAATAACAGAAAAAGGTAGCACTAGAGAATGAATTAAAAAAAGAAAGAAACAGTTAAATGGTTGAAAATAGAACATCAGTTTTCTCTTCTACCAGTCATTTATTCTCACAGACTATGCCACAATGGGAACAGCTGTCACAGTAGAAGGCAAAGCTGTATATGTAAATATAGAAACATGGTAAATAATTCATTTTATACTTAGTGTTGTACTGCTGCATGACAGGGCTTTATAACAGCGTGAGACTGCAGGTGGCTGCTGACAGTTCGGATAGATGTCCTTTGGCATACTCTATTAGTCATACTCTGTTAGCACAGTCACACAGCTGCACATTGCATCTTCTAGCTCTGGAAAGGGCCAAAGCAACGACGAACATGAGATGTGGAAGGAAAAACTTAATTTCTTGTATCCAAGACAGCTGCTACTGAGTAAATTATATCTGTGTGTAAAATATATCAGAGAGTGATGAAGGAAAGAATCTTACTTTTGAGTTTTCTTGTGCTTTTGTTAGAGGTTTTCTGAATACTATCTTGAGCATGAGGTATCAGTTTGTCTAGCAGGAGATGTTCTTATTTCATTTCCTGTATACTCTCTGCATTATGACATCAGCAGTATCTGTTACAGCAGCCACCAGGTGGCACTTTTTAAACAGTTACGTGATTACAGTCTGCTGCTACAATGATGTTAAGAGTGTGTCCAAGAGTTTGGTCAGGGCTGAGAAAACATATCGCCCTACCATGCTAAAGTCTGGTCACATAATCAAGTAAACTGTTTTTCTCAGAGAAGGGCTTCACTGAATGGCAACTTCAAGATGGACCTAAGAAAAAACATATATGAGAAATTCATAAAGGAAAGTGATAATAACAAAGTCTCTTGCACTTTGTTGTAACAGAGTATATATTTTCCAGTCATTTCTCTTAGCCAGCTATAACACTGAATAATCACCCTTGTTCTTTCAAAGGGGTTGGGGATTAGTGTGATGGTTAGATTGTTTACAATACAGACACAAGGAACAGAGTTTGATTCGCACCTTTGCAAGGGAAAAGGCAAAGCTTAAAATGGCCCGCAAGTGTAGCTAGCCTAGTACTTACCTATGAACCTGTGAAAAAGGATAGCTTTAAAAAATATAAAGCTGCTACAAAACACCTGGTAAATATTGATTTGGTACCATAGCAGTTATTTCTCACCTAAATGGCCCACACAGTCTGTTCTTTCTTCTCTTGTGACTAAAATAACACCAGGCTTACCTCTCCCTTCATGCCTTTGGTGACCATACAGCTAGGGACTATAACCAGGATTCATGAATGCTTATACATTGCACTAAGCTGGTTTGCATGATGAGCAAGCTGTTTGCAACTTGGGAAACAGCTCTACACATCACCGCTGGCTGCAAAACAAGGGTTAGTGGCAGAATATACTAATGAGCATGTAAAGAGCTGAACTATATACTAAATAAGCAAATAAGTGTGGTGGAATAAATCAGAAATGTATAAAACAAGCAGCTACATGTTATGCTTGCTTTAGCTCTGAATTCTAGTGCATGCTGAATACAGTCATTAGGAAACTTTAAAAATGTTAGGGGCTGCTGCATCTGTCATACATCTGTATGTGCAACAGGCTCTAATACAAGGTGTTGCTGCTACTGCTGCTTCCAGACATCGTCTCAGAAAGTGTGGGGTGTTCAGACTACATTGATCTACCATGGATTTAATGACATAGAAATAACTGAGTGGAACAGTGTGGACAAGGATACCATAGAGCAAATACTGAATATCTGATGTCCTCATATGAGATCCTAAGGGAATCAGGGAGAACCCATTCCAGTGGAAACAAGGTATATGTAACATTATGTATACTAGCTACAGGGACTTTTCATAGACCCACAGAGGACACATTGGGGGTATGACAGACCTCTACCTCAAAAATACTCCACCAATTTCTCAGTGCAGTGCTGCAGCATATGAGTGGGCATGTCCCTTTTCCTTGTACTCCAGAGAAGAGGACAACCAACATGCAAAATGTCTATGACATAACACATTTTCCTGAGATTCTGAGGGCCATAGAATGTACCCACATTAAAATAAAAGATCCACCTGGTGAACTGGGAAGGAGGTACATAAACAGCAAAGGATATCACTCCATCAACTGTAAGGGTGGTCTGTAATGTGCAAGGTATCTTCTATAATGTGCATGCAGGTAACCCTGGCAGTTTCCACGACTTCCACATAAGGCACACCTGTGACCTGCACCTACGATTTTTCTAGGGTCATCTTTCCACAGGATATCTAATGGGGGAATGCAGGATATGCACTTGAATCTTGGCTCAAACCCACACTTCCTCCTGAGCAAGGTTACAGTGCACTCACTCAGACTAAAAGTATTGTAGCGCTTGTTTTTGGCCTCTTTAAATTACATTTACAATGTCTAGAAACATCTGGAGGTGCCCTGTAGTATGACGCCTCCACAACTGCCAAAATAGTGACAGTGTTTGTCATATTATATAACATCATTCACTGGAAACAGCTGCAACAATGATCTCCAGTACAGACAGGACAGAGCCCACAGTTCCCAGCACCACAGGCAGAGCCAGTAGACACAGATGAGGAATCAGATGAGGAGACCACAGCTGGGGGTGATCAGGGCAGATGAAGGTGTGCACAATATGCTACGGCCCGGGCTAAGAGGCAGCAAACAGAGCAAGTCTTCTCCACTTAATTAAACAAAAGAGGAGTTAAGCACATGCAACAGTGATGCATGCAAACTTAGCAGCCTTTACTCACCCATGTACTAGCTGGCTACTGTGAGCATCAGACATTGGTAATCCCAGTCTCCAGTGTTACTGGCAGAAGTAAAAAAGGTGAGTGATGAATCTGTAATGAAGAGATAAATGCTTACTTAAAAATCTGTTTACTATACTTCAGCAAAAGCAAACTGTTGATCAGTTATATAGGAATGTCAGCACTAACCTATATAAGGATATATGCAATGTAGACAAGCCATTAAATGTATAACATTAAATTTGTGTGTGTCTGTGTGTGTGTGTGTGTGTGTGTGTGTGTGTGTGTGTGTGTGTGTGTGTGTGTGTCTATACACACACACACACACACACACACACACACACACACACACACACACACACACAACCCACGAGTCAAGATAAAGAAGATCCATGTGAGACAAACCCAAAGGGTGAAGGGCAGTGTCACCATCATCTGCTTAGTTAGGTGATCAAGCATAGTTATAGAACCTCACAAGTACAAAAAAATGGTAAGTAGTTAAGACACAATTGAGGGCGTTACAATCCAACATTACAAAGAGGAAAGATATTGCCCCAAAAACATGCTCAGCCTGCTCACTACTGTGCATCAGACCTAAGCATCCCAAGTCAGAAAACCCACCAGGGATCAGAGCAATCTCAGCATTATCTGCACAAAAGGTGAGTCTGATAGCACTATAAGAAGACAGTTATTCTTACCTGTTTAACAGGCTGCAGGGTTTATTGTACACCATATGGGATATTTCAGTGCATTGCTTCATACATTTCTCTTTGTCCCTTCAAATGTGGGAATCTTACTACCTGAAATATGGCTTGCTTTATGGCATAATCAAATAATCCTCTTGTCTAGAGAATGTTGATGTGGACTGGCAAGTGTTTAAATCCAGTAGTATGTCAAACCATAGTTAAGGTTTTCTTTCTAATGAAACTTTCTCTTCTGAAGTACTGCATAGATATGTTAGTCCAACACAAGTATCCAACCCCGTCCCTTTACTTTGAACACCACTATTCCACCCCTGCTCATGCATTTCCACCTCCAAGTGCAAGGCATATAGACAAAGGCACAAGTAATAGGGGATAAAGGCTCACAAATAGGGAACAAATATACTTATTAGGCTTACAAACAGTGAACAAATAGACCTATTGCTCCTATGCACTTAGGGAGTTGCTTTAATAAAATATTTAGCATTAGCATGAATTTTTTGAAGGATATGATGTCTGACACAATGATGTATGTTACTATGTAGTGACATCAGTCCTCAATGATTTGCTAGACAAACACAAGTTTTATAAGGAACACAACATGACTTAAACATATGGACATTTGGTAAATATGTGGAGAGCGAAAAGGTATGCCCATATAGTATCCATGTTATGATCACTTAACTGTAATGATCATGACAGATATTTAAATGATGACAAAACAACATTTACACAACATGCACATGCTCTTAAATGGCTTAGAATCAGAAATGTCTATATGCTTGTACCCCTTAGTTGAGCAACACTTGGGATGGAGCACCACAGACCACTGCCATTTCCTGTTCTAAGTTCAAAACTCAAAAAATGATTACACATAGGTTAATAGGGAGGTACTAAGTGGGCGGCACAGTGGTGCAGCGGTTAACGTTGTCACCTCACATCAAGAGGTTCTCCGGTTCGATTCTCGGCTGGGGTGCCTTCTGTGTGGAGTTTGCATGTTCTCCCTGTGTTCACGTGGGTTTCCTCCGAGTACTCCAGTTTCCTCCCACATTCCAAAGACATGCATCTGGAGCGTTTCTCCCCAGGCCTCCACTGAAAACAGGCTCTGTGAAACCTAGTCAGACATTCCCAGTCAACAAATGTTAAATAAATAAATAAATAAAAAATAAATAAATACTAGGCTATCTGCCCGAGGGCATTTACAAGCCTAGCCAGAGTGTGTTGGCTTTTGCCATCCCATTGATTAATTAACTGATCCTCTGTCAAGCAGAGCCAATGAAGTGATCCCAGGGGTGTATTTTCTGTTACCCATCTACTTGTCAAGGTTTCTCTTGAAGAGTTTTAGTGAGGGGCTCTGCCTGATGTAATTTGGAATTTTGTTCCAAAGCATGGGGAGTCTTTGTGACAGGAATCTATCCCTCCAGCATGTTTTATTTATTGTTGTGGCAAGGTTTAGCTCACTAAAGCGCGTCGCTCACAGTGACTTGGATTTCTTTAGGTGGAGCATGTCCATCAATTCTGAGTTGGACATGGCTTTGTAAGTCAGGCAGAGATCACCTCTGAGTAAGCGATATGCCACTGAGTACATCTGGAGTTTTTTCAGTCGGGGTGCATAGGATATATGTTTGAGACCAGTAATCCTCTTGGTGAGGTACATTTGTGTGCTAATACAATAAATATATTACATGTGCTAATACTTTTCATTTAGTTATGTGAATGAACTTGCCAACAGTGATTTCAACAGAAAGACGGTAATGTCTGTGCCTTGTATTACTTACATATGGTTTATTGACTTATTGTAATCAAGATATCAAGAGTTCACTGAAATGCTTCCTACTTACCCCATATACAAATGATTTTTGCACTAAAACACATTGCCTTTCCAAATGTGCTCCAATGAAGTCAGACTTTTGGATGTATAGTTGCAGAGGAGGAGTAGTATTGGGCGTACCTTTATATGATTGACATATATGTCTTGTAATTACCTTGCACAATGTATACACATCCCAGAGTCTTCACAAACTAAATAAAAACTTTGTTTCAATGATCTTGAGATGCAGAGTCAGGAATGCATGGGTAGCATTGTACTGATTGACAATTGTAAGTATCAACAATCATCATATAACTGGTCAATTCACCTTAATGTGACAAACATAGATATCATTCATGCTACAACAGTGTCCATGAATGAAGTAATATATGCGTTATTGATGCAGTATGTAGTGAGTTTTGATCTACACATTGCTGTTTTATCTGCCTTTCAGAACACATTCCTACTCACAAAAACATGTAATGTACCGAAGTATGTGTTGTCCGACACTTGCAATAGACTCTTTCTCTGACACTGGGAGTTGATACAATGTTGTATAGATTTTGGACTAAACAGGTGTTCAAATCCATCAGTGACTAACTAGTGTAAGTGGGTATGACTATAGTGCTAGGTATGGGTGGCTTATCCCATTGATTTTGTGTGTACACTTCCCCTCATTGGAAACGTGTACTGGGACAGGTCTCCCACAACTCTTTCATTCATTTTTAAGCCAAATCTCTGTGCTGCTACACAATGATGCACTCATCCTTTCAAATAAGTTTAGTCTCACATTTATAGTAAGACTTCTCCTGTGCCATGAGCAACTAATGTATGTCTGTTTAGAATGTGGACTTGTATGTGCAGGATTTCAAATGTGGTAAAGTGTAAGTAATATATGTGTATAAAACAACAGCAGCAGACAGGACTACATTACCCAATAGATGCTGATATGGTTAACTCACACCTGGTTGAACACAGACATGGCTAAAAGATTTTGATCCCTCAAATACATTTTAGATGACACATTAGAATTTCAAAACAATGCTTAAGTCAGCTATTGAAGTGCATGCTTTCTTTCATCTGTAGTTTAAAGTCTCCTGTGGCAGATGCACTTAATACATAACACTTTAGTGGATAGCTATAGATAGGTAATTGTCCAAACCCAGCTATTCTCACCTACTGTGTTTGTACAACAGATGATCTGGATTGTGTAGCAATGGGTTCATCAGAAAATAGGATGTGGATAAATCAACAGAGGGTAAACAGTTGCATGGCTACATCAGTTTGATAACACAAACATAGTTTATGTGAGTCACATGGCTTCAAATACACCACTTCATTCAAGTGTGTGCTTTCTGACAGCTCTGATTATAATCTCCTCATTGGGCATCAGTAATTAATATGCCATTCTCTCTTTAATTGACTTAGATAAGCAGAGTTTTGAAATCTGATAATGTAAGTGTGAAAGATAATAGCAACAGACAGGACTGGCTTACCAAAAATATGTTGACATGCAAATACACGTTGCTGGGAATGCTAACAGGACTGAAGGCTTTTGACCACAGAATACACTTTAGGGGAGGTATAACCATTAAAGCAGACTGATGATGTAATCCCTTCAAGGGTGTGCTTCATGCAACTTCAGATACAGTTTTGGCTGTGGCGTCAGTGGTTGACATACAGCTCTATGAACTATGAACACAGGTAGGCAGGTTTTCAAGGCTGTCAGGGTGTAAACACTGAGTGTATAACAGAGATGCAGCAGTCAGGGTTGGCTTCTCAAATGCAGTTGATGATTACAGATTTACTGTAAACTTTTACAGTTGGGGATAGACAGGCAAAATTGTGTAATCCCTTTAATTGAAGCCATATGTATTGAAACGGGTCTACTTCATTTGATCGAAGACCATTTGACTGAAACCCATGTGATTGAAAGTTCATTTGATCGAAAACCAGTATTCAAGGCAAATAACAGGGATTTGTCCCCCCCCTCCTCAATGTCATGCAACCCTGAAGTTGGTATATATAGATGGGGGGGTGTGGGGGTTGCAGCCCCCACCCACATTGGGGTGTGTGTACTTTTTGTGTTATTTTCTTCTTTTAAAGGAAACTAGGTGGGGGGCTTCAACCCCCACACCAACCCAATGTGGGGGGCTGTGCCCCCCACCCCCCCAACTATGTATATCAACTCCAGAGTCACATGACATTGGGGAGGGGGACAAATCCCAGATTTATGCCTTGAATACTGGTTTTCAATCAAATGAACTTTCGATCAAATGGGTTTCAATCAAATGGTATTTCAATCAAATGAAGTAGACCCATTCAAACATAGGGCTCAGGTTATCCCTTCAAGTGTTTGTAGTCCGATAAGTGTGATATGATGTTTTGGGAGGCATCTTCAGTTAGTGTACAAGTCAAGACAAGCTTGATATACATTGTACACATCCTAATCCAGTTGTGTATGCCTTTCATTATTTTGTTTACATTACAGTGGTTATAGGCAAGAATGGCATATTCAGCAGATCTTGTATGTCATGCTATATAGTGGTCACAAGGTGTCAAAGGACCTGTGTTATCATAGTTTGTTATGGTTTGGGGATGGATAGATGGGGTTCATTCAGTAATTGCTGTACTTCTGTGTGAGTATGCCCAGTATAATGATGTATTTCATTGAGGGACATTTAGCACAATGTTTATTAATTAATCAATGTTGTGGAATAGCTATTGTCATTGTAGTTTTGTGGCAAAAACTTTGAAGAATTTTCCTCCAGCAACTTTGGCTCTGATGACAGCTGCTCAATGGAGGTAGTGGTTGATGCACAGATAATACCAGCATTGTCAAAGGCAGGGGTACACCTGTTGTATGTGACCACTTTCTACAGTTCACTTATGACCTGATGGTACTGTTCTACCTGCCTGTGAGGTATGTTGCATGCTGTGATCAAGGTATTATGGATGTGCTGCAACTTGCTCAGCTGGGGGAACATATTCTGTCATGATAGTATTATTTATTTATTTATTCATTTATTTATTTATTCATTTATTTAGAAGCACAAAACATGAATAAAACTTATAAGAAATAATAAAGCAAGAAGACCAGCTCACAGGACCAGACTACACTTTAATATGAGCGCTTTCTTTGGCGTAAAACCATCTGACTTCTAGAGATCTTTGGAATCTGAAGAAGTCAGATGGTTTTACACCGACGAAAGCGCTCATATTAAAGTGTAGTCTGTTCCTGTGAGCCGGTCTTCGTGCTTTTTTATTTTTTATTCATTCATTCATTCATTTATTTATTCATTTATTGATATGAGATTTGTTAACTGGGAAAGTCCAACTGAGCTAGTGCCCTTTTTCAGTGCAGGCCCATGGAGAAAAACTCCACAGAATAAGCAGTATGCATTTTTACAATTCATAGTAATTAAAATAAAATATTTTTTACAAAGTGTATCAAGATAGAAATCTGAGGTTTATATAATAGAAAACAACAGAGAAAGAGATATTTACACATAAGCATTGGGAAGAAAAATACAATTAGAATTAAATACACACAATCCAAGAAAATATATACATTTGCTATAAGGTATGAGATGCATTTTGCTGTAGCAGTTGGATATCCTGCCTGCAGAGGTGTACTTTGTCAGACTGCAGTAACTAGTGTATGTGTGGCAGCAGCAGAAGCTACACACATAAGCTACAAATGCTTTACCCTCCCAATACATATAATGCATTGAATCTGTGCATGCAGCAGTTGTTATTGCACAATTACTGACATCAGGTTCATTTTTTGTGATTACTTCTCCTATGTCTAACTATCATGGGTGGTCTTCTCTTTACACATACCTAGTAATGTCCAAAGGCATACGCTGGCATTCACATACACACAAACCAGATGTCACTAGACTGCCTCCACATGACTTGTATCTTCCATGATTTCCAACTTAGTATGTTTCTCATGACATGTCCCACATCTCCCATGTACTTACACCTCATCAGTTATAGTTATACATTTGTACCAATGCATTGCAGCATAATCTTCTGGCAATATGCTGTTGAAAGAGACATCTCTGTTTCTGCGACAGGTCCTTGTGTATTACACCATATATTTATTTGGAATGTTTATATTCACTCTTACAAACACTGGCTAATTTACAATGTATGCACTGTACCTGTGTTCTATGTATGTATTCTACCTATATTCCAAATTTCAGCTGTACACTACAAATCTATTAATTACCTTTATTTTTAAATTAAGATTTTCTTGTTTGTTCTCTCCACTGTAACTGTTGATGTGCTGAATACCACTGTAAAAACATGTCTATTGTAATCTGTGTGTATACTGATCATGTCTAAATATCTAAATGTATCCGTAATTTTTCCATGTGGAACTTTTCTCCCTGGACCTCTGTTGAAAAAGGGCCTTTTCGGCTCAGTCAGACACCCCCCGGTTTACAAATATAAAATAAAAAAAATAAATATATTTACTATCTCAGTTCCTACTCTTCCCAGTGTGCATGTTAATGCCACAACTGTTATTATTCTCTCCACTCTCAGTACTTGTCTGGGCATTATGTCCAGTAGTGTTCCTTATTTTTGTTATTTGGTCCACGGTTTTATTTATGTAGTTTCCCATTATGCCTGCATTGTTAATACATATAAGACATGAGAATCTGTACACTTGTGTTACTCTAATGTCTGTTTGTACATCACAACTGATTCATATGAAACATCTACTACGTGTTTTATGTCCCAATATACCTAACAGTGCTACTGAATTTCTTACATTATCACTACCTACATTGAATGCAATCTCCTGTTGCATCATATTTATTTGGCCACAGGTATCATACCTCTCTGTCCCTGGTTTTCACTGAGGTCCCTTAGTTTAACTTTGTCCCTCTGAATCCCTTGTAAAAAAGGGTGACCTTTGGAGAAAAGTGGTGAATTTAACTGAAGTAAATAATGACACTAATAAGGAGTGCACATTTCTTTTATTTCTGAAAATGTATATTTATTCACAATCCTTTACTCTGTCTACACCTCAGGTTAGTAGTAGTAACATTTTAAAAAGCATGCCTAACCCTCTGTGATCATTCTTATTAGATTTGTCCCTGATTCATTTCAGAGCAGTAACTAAATTTGTTAAGCTTCCCCTCCCTTTCGTGTATTCCAAGTTGTTCTATCTAGTATTGTGCAGTTTATGTGTTCCCACTTACTAAGCTTTGCTTGTTTACAGTCCTGTGTTTATATTGTCTACACAAGCCTTGCTGCACCTCAGTGTGGCCATGAACATGTGTTCTGACCATGAGCAGTTGTTGCTCAGTGTGTACATCAGCTTGGCGACATGCATATTTGGTTAGCACTGCTGCTGATCATACATAGGCAGCTGATAGTGTTAGTTTCAGCGTGACATGTATGCTCTGTTAATGAATCCCTGGGTATATCTCGGACTTCTATTTTGAGCATCGTATAACTTTTCTACCTGTGCCTGCATCTTATGTAGGAATTTCCCAAACAAAGAAAAAGGGTACATTTGTCAGTATTATACCTGACCAAGCTAAAAAAGATCTAGAAAACAAATGCTTTGCTGTAGCAAAGCACACAAGACTTCTGCAGAGCTAAACAATAAAACAATAACTCTGCTGTACTACAGAATTCTGTAAGTGGAAATTAAAGGGATTGTTGAAGTTGTAAGACAGACGCGGTGGGGGGGGGGTCTTGACTAATGAAATGTTATATAAGATTCTGCTGAGCATAAGCATTATATGATTTATGAAGATGGTAAAGTCTTTCTTGAAAAGTTTTGTAGTTGGAGGAGGATATAAAAGCTGAGTGATAAATGAAGCTTACTGACTGATTTGATGTTTATGGTCTGTTTATGGTATGTTGCAACTACAGTGGTGAGGTCTCCTTCAGAAATATTTAGCTCATTAAAATGGTCTTGCAACAATATTGCCAATATCATATTAGGCTGTTAGAAAATAAATGAAGGTAGAAATATTAAATTGGAGAACAAGATGGGAATATAGTGATATGAAGGACAATGCAAAAAGATGCTTTGTGGATATATATATATATATATAACCCTTTTCAAGATGAACAATCAAAGAATTAAAACAGAACATTTAAATTCTACTTGGTTTAAATTTCATACATCATTTATGCATCCATTATGAAAATGAACAGTTTAGTTATAATAAATATATTAATCTAGGATTGTGTTCTTAAAAGTTTATATAAATATTGTTTGCATGCATGCCTAGTGTATAGGATTACAATAAGAATCTACGATAATAGTTTAAGTGTATCTATTATAGAGAACAGGATGAGATGAGAAAGACATGCAGTTTCTTTGCTGCAGAACAGGGGCTGCAGCAGAAAGAATTCAAGGCATTATTCACCAAGAGTAGGTTGTACAGATTTAGAAGGACACAAACAGAATTACAGATCAATTAATCACATTATTTAAATGTAATTAATCTGCATGAGATTATCAAGTACCTGTTTCCCTTCATATGGTGTGAAAGGGAATAAACCAATTGCAGAGACTGATTTCAAATAGCAAGCCACTGGAGAGTTGAAGAACTTGTGTGGGGAGGAATTGGGCTGCATATAGAAGTAAATTGCTTTAAGGTAATGAAAATGTTGACAAAGCTGGGGGAGACAAAAGAGGTGGTGCTATGCTGCTGAGTTTATTGTTTAATTGGCCAGAAGCCACATGATCTAGACTCTGTTATTGTAGCCACCATCTAACACAGACCTGGGATGAATAACTTAGACTCCTCAAGTGAGTCAAAGAAATGGAGGAGAGGTAGTTTAAGTTGATGTGTAACTAATTAGTGTTCACTGCTAGCTAGAAGAAGGTTAGGGACTGGGTTTGTGGATGAAACAAATTTCACATTATTTAAGAAGCAAAAGATAGAACAAACAAAGGATAACAAGGTAAGGAAGAGTAGATATGAATGATGAGAAATGGGCAGAATTGTGAACCTGAAATAATTAACATAAATATAAACGGAACAATGTCTCCAGTAAAATGGAAAAGATTTCAGCAGTACATAGAGATGGAAAACATGGACATACTACTTGTCCATGAGTTACACCATTTATTTACACTGGAAGAGAAAATATATATCCATATGGAAAATTTTGGAAGAGACAGCATGTAAGCAGGGTAAGGGGTGGAAGCAAAAATGAACAATGAAAAGAGGTAATAAAGGACACAAGCAATAGGCAATAGTAATGTAGACCCCCCCAAGAAATGCTCGGTCTTAGTTAATTTAGAGACTGGAGTATTTAAATATACTAGAGTTCAAATGTACTTGTGCTCTAGTACTAAAACAAACATGTTGAAAAAGGTTTTGAGAAAAGGTGAAAGACTGGATGGTAGATACAGTAGCAGATGGACAAGATATATTTTCATTCCTTGATAAAGTTGACTAGGAGGATACATGGGGGACCAGAGGCAAAATTTAAAGTGGATGGCTTCCTCTCTCTGATAATTTCTGTTTGAGCAAAGGAACCAGAGAGAGGTGTCCTCTTTCCTCTTTGTTATTTGCATTATATTTAGAACCAGTGGCAAAGGAAATAAGGGACTCAGAAATTCAATTATATAATTGGTATGTAGTCAAGAAAAGCTGGCTTTATTTGTAGATGATATTATTTTATACCTGATAAAACCAGAAAATGACATTTCAGTGTTGTGCAACATTTTGAGGCAGTTTCAAATCTTTTCAGGATACAAAATTAATGAGATAAAACAAAGGCAATAGCTGTAAATTATATACCCACACATGAATTGGTTCTGCAATATCCATATTTAAGGGGACATGATAAAATGAAGTATTTAGGAGTGTAGATTAAAAAGGATTATGGTGTGGCAGCTAAGGTTATGTTGGAAGGGACTAAACAAAAGATAATACAAAAAATTTAAAACTTGGAAGCTTTGTTATATGGATATGGATAGCAAGATACAAGCAGGTAAATGTTTTAGTCCCTTTAGTTTTATACACAGGTCAGGCATATTTTTATCAATCAGAGGAGAAGCGGTGGATAACAATTAATAAAGAACTGAAGAATTTTATCTGGGAGGGGAAGATGGCAAGAGTCAAGTGGGATAAGCCGATTCTTCCAGTAGAACAAGGCAGTTTGGGATTATCCGAATTAAAAGGGGTATTTCAGAGCTACACAGTTAAGGCTTCTATACATAACACTATCAGAAACCTATAATTCAAAAATAGAAAGGGATGATAATGAGAAGGGGGAAGCTCAAGAAACAAGGAGGGACTGGGATTTTGGACACAGATCCTGAAGGAGAATAATAAAAACCATACAGAATATTATATTCATGAAGTAGCAGAAAGTATTCTGAGAACCAAGCCAACACAGTAATGGAGAAAGGAGATTCTGATGATAGGGTTGACTACAATTAGAGATACAGACATTAGTCAAGAGGAGGCTGGAATTTATTGAAGAAAACTGGCAAGAGAAACAGTGTATTAGGAGCAAATAATTAAAGAGGGAAAGGTAATAGAATGGGAAGAAGCCAAGAATGTATTTGGACTGCAGGCTAGAGATTGTCCTCCTTATCAAGGATTGATATCAGAGTATAGGTGAAGAGAAAGAAATAGGGGGATCCTAAGCAGAAGACCAGCATTGGTAGAGTTTTTCGTAGACTCTAGAACAGAAGCTGATGTTGAGAAAATAATAATTAGGAGAACATATAAAATAGTGCATGATAATTATAAGAATCCATCAGAGGAGGTTAAAAAGGATTGGGAAGAAAGACTGGATAAGCAATTCGGATATATGTATGTCTTCCTAATGTGCAACAAAGTCTAGAAGATTTAGGATCTCTGCTTGAAGGGGTTTACATAAGAAAATAGGTACTAGACTCCAAAGAATTTTACCTCAAGTAGACAGCAAATCTTGGAGGTGTGATGGTGAAGACAGAGATAATTGGGAACATATTTTCTGGGAGTGTAATGAGTTATCAGACTTTAAAGATTCCCTGCAGACCACTCTGTCAGAGATACTGGGTGAGCAAACTGGTGTAACTAAGGAAATGATTTTTTTCAGCTACGATACAAAATCAGAATTGCCTAGGCATAGTTAGGCCTTGCTGAGTCTACTTATGGTGACTACCAAAAAAACAATTACTAGAAAATGGAAATCAAAGTCTAAACCAACTGTACTAGAAGTAGTGAATATAGTAACCAAGAGAAAACAATTAGAATTAGGATCTTTGGAAAAGGGTAGGAGCAAATTACATTGAAAAAATGGGAATTGTAGGAACAATACATACAGAGGAGGAATGATTTTAAAAGAAGGCAGGGTTTGAATGAGTTATGTAATGTTTGACTAATAATAACTGCCTGGATAGATTTTGACTAACAATGACTGGATAGATTATAAGTGATGTATAATGTATGCAACTAAAGGCTGAGGATAATGCTACTCAATGCTAGAAGTCTAAACCTGAAAATGCACTCACTCGAGGCACTCCTTAAAATGGAGAACATCAGCATCTGTGCAGTGACAGAGACCTGGTTCAAGGCTCCAGAGGCTATAATTTATACCACACCTTTTGGCCACCAAACCTGGACCGAAACACTAAAGCCAGAGGCATGTCCATATTCATTAAGGATATCCACACATCCAGGCTAGTTGCTCAAAATAATGCATCTGAAATTATCCAAGTGCAACTAACACTGGGAAAGACTGCAGTCCAGGTTGTAGCTTGTTACAGGTCCACCACCATGCCCCAGGATTCCCACTCTTCATTTCTTAAGATACTGGAAAATATTAAGGTGCAACATAATACCTTAATTATGGGTGATTTCAATTACCCCACCATCAACTGGGAAAACTACTCATGTGCCAACTCATTTGCTCAAAATTTTCAGGAATTCATAAATTCCAATGCCTTGGATCAGCTTGTCCACACCCCCACCAGGGGCAGCAATATCCTGGACCTGGTCATTACCAATATGGGTAACTGGTGTTCAATGCCAGAGGTCAACTCCTCGCTGGTCAGATCCAACCACAAGCTAATCACTCTAGACATCCATATCCCACCCCCACCACCCGTTAAGGAAACCATTGTCAAAAACTGCTCCAAAGCCAACTTCATGCTTCTTAAGACAGAAGTGATAAAATTCACAACACCCATGCAGATGGAAAATAGAGGTATAACTGCTGAATCTTACACAAATGCACTGCATAAGCACATACACGAGTGCTTGGATCGTGGCATCCTCAACAGAACCAAGGCGCTATCCTCCAAAAAATGAAAGGAAATCTGATGGTCCCCTGCCATAAACAAACTCTACAACAGAAGGAAGAAACTGTTGCAAAAAAGAGTAAAATCCCAAGATTGGAGGAACTCCCTGGTCAGCCACAGCAAGAAGTTGAGATCCCTCATAAAATACTCCAAAGCCAGTTATGAAAAAATAAAATCGGCACTGATTCCAAAGACAACCACAAAGCATTCTACAACTATATCAAGAATATCAATGTCAACACTCAGATCTGGTCTGAGCTACAGCACAGTGGCACTAAATATACAGAACCAACCAAATATTGCCAACATCCTGGCAGATAGGGTCAGTGCTAACTTTACCCCCCTCTCACCCTCCAAAGGGCCCATCTTAATACTGGAAAAATGCAAAGCCCCTGTAATCACAGATGAACAAGTATAAAGACTGCACTCTCCAAAGCCAAGAACACAGCATCCATAGGACCAGACAACATCCCAGGCTGCATACTGCATGAACTACAGAACAAACTGGCACCCCACCTAAGTACCATGTTCAATCATAGCCTCACCTCAGGCTATGTGCCTACTGAATGGTGCACAGCGACAGTTATCCCACTCCACAAAGGGGGTGCCACCATGGATCCCGGAAACTACCACCCCATTAGCTTGATGAGCCTGGTCTGCAAGGCCATGGAACATATCATCTTGGAGCTTACAAACAAAGGCATAGGTAACCTCCAAACCCTGGACCCCACTCAGTTTGGGTTTGTAAAAGGTAGATCATGTCTACTAAACCAGACTGACTTCTTTGAAGCAGTCACCAGAGCTGTAGACATGGGCAAGGTAGTGCACACAGCCTATCTTTACCTTGCCAAGGCTTTCAATACCATCCCCCACTCTGGAATTATAGATACACTCACTAAACTGGGCATAAATTTCTATATCACAAGATGGGTAGCCAACTGGCTCACTGACAGAACCCACACAGTAAAAGTAGCTGACTCCAAGTCCGACTTCAGACCAGTGATGAGTGGAGTACCACAGGGTTTAGTCCTGGGTCCTCTCCTGTTCGGCATCTACTTTTCTGAAGTGCAGGCCAACACAGAAGGTCTTTGGCTAACAAAGTTTGCAGATGACTGCAAACTGGGAGCCATAATTGAATCACCTAATGATGTAGACATTCTACAAAAGGGCCTCACAGAGACAGGTGCTTGGTGTCAAAATCATGGCCTCAAGCTCAATGCCAAGAAGTGAATTGTTATCCTCTTTGGGAAAAACTCAGTACCCATGAACTACCACATAGGCAGTAGGTCACTAAACACCAAAAGTGTGATAAGACACCTCGGGATACAGGTGGAGAGTAGTCTCTCCTTTAATAACCACATCACCACAGTAGTCTGGAAATCCTTCTATGTGGCACACCTCATCTTCTCTAGAAAAAAGGAGGTCATTGTTTCTCTCTACTCATCCCTCATCAGACCCATTATAGAGTACAATGACTAGTTTGGCATGTATCTCACAAGACACCTACAACAATTGGATAGGCCACAAAAATACCTCACTAAGAAGATTACCGGCCTCAAACAGATGCCATACACAGACCATCTCAAAAAACTCCAGCTCTACTCCGTCGCATATCGCCTACTCAGAGGCGATCTCTGCCTAACATACAAAGCTATGTCAAACCCTGTGCTGCTGGACATGCTACACTTAAAGAAATCACAATCTCTCTGTACCACACATGCCGGGGACCTAAACCTTGTCACCACAATAAACAGAACATGCTGGAGGGATAGATTCCTGTCCCAGAGACTTCCCATACTCTAGAACAAACTACCCATTCATGTCAACCAAAGCTCCTCATTGGCCCTCTTTAAGAAAAATCTTGATGACTGGATGGGAACTAGAGAAATCACCCCGGGGATCACTTCTGCAGCACTGCTCAACAGGGGCACAGGAAAATAATTTTCTTGGGTGGCAAAAGCCAGGGAACCTTTTTGGCTAGGCTTATATAGGCCCCAGGGCTGATAGCCTAGTACCTACCTATGAACCTATGAACCTATAAAATTATATCAATAAGGTTTGTGATGTATAATGTTTGCAACTAAAATGTTGTTTTTATTTATATAAATGTATGATTGCCTTTGTCACTCATGATAATTTAATAAAGATGTTACTTGTTAAAAAAAACACAAATATATAAATATTGGTTTATAATCAGAAATTCAAAATGCTCTGGTAATAAAGGATTCTCTGAAGAGTTTTACAAATTAAAAAGGCTATTAAAAGGGATATTAACTTAGGCATTTAGGGAGGCCAAAAAGTAAGGATATATCTAATCTGTGTATATATGTCCTGCCAATACATATTAAAAAATGGAAGGGACTTGTGCTATCCTTCTAACAGACTGAAAATGGTTCTTGCTTCCTATGTGTTTTACTGATTCCATGCCTGCTGACCATCAAGTCTTACCTCAGCTGGACATAGGCCTTTCATTCTCCATCAATGGATATTTTACCCAGTGTCAGAGTAAGAGGTATCCACAGTGAGCCTTCATTCAGGCAGCCATGAGGGTGTTTTGCCCCCTCCCTGCATCTCAGCTATGATGGTGTTTGGAATGACCTAGCCACATATCATTGCACAGGCCCACAATACCCTCCCCATGCAAGTGAATTCTTTTGACACTCTTATCGAAGGCTATCACAAGACAGTGTCTTGTGAGCTTAACTTCCAACCCAAGCAACACATTTTAAATTGTTACCCCCCCCCCCCGAGAAATCATGGCAGTATGTGCAAGATCTGCTCCACCCTTCCATGACAGCTGCATCAGACAACTGAAAAGATAATCAAAGCTGGGCTGCCAGTATCATAGTCAGGGCTTTATCTGTCTATGCCAAGGGAGCCAGCATTGAAAAGGGTGCTTGGATATGAAATGCATTCAGATCAGGTAGGCTTAAAAGAAAGAGATGTAGTCCAAAGAACAATACTCCAAACGTGTTAAATGTTTTAGATGTAAAACAGCCTCTTGATAGAATAAGGCAAGGGGTTTTATTGCAGACATTAAGGATGACCGATTTTCTACATAGAGCAGATGAGACAATAGCTCCAAAGTGCGGTAAATGGACAGATGGGTCTGGCTTCTAGAGTACATGTGCAAACTGACCAGGGGTATCTGTTGTCAGTCTTATTATTTACTCTGCTCTTAGAAACTCTAGCTGCAAGTATATGTAATAATGTGTGCTGTGAAAGTATAAGGGCTGGAAGAACAGACTAAACCATTTTATGTAAACATATTTTATTATTTTTTAGTATCCATTCTTCTTATTTTAGCCCAGAATATCTGTTTTAGCAGTCTGAGTATTATTAAAAGACTTTAAATGTTGACGTAATAATTAAATGCTATAATGAAGTATAAAATGCGGTACAGCGAGTAAAAGCAAAAACCAGTAACACCAATCCAAACACACTGAAGAAGAGGGTCTCAGTGGTTAGAGAAGTTAAATCCTTTAATAAAAAACAGTATTAAGTGCGTTTGTCATGACAATCCAGAGACGTCATCAGAATATGCTATAATGACCCAGAATTTGCTGTTCAACTATGAACCCTTTAAGGCAGTTAAAAATGAAGATAAGTATTCAATGTTATTTGCTAAGATACCCTATAATACTGACAAAATATAGAATACTTTGTAAATGTTAACTAGGAAAAGAGAGCAAAAACTATAGAATAGAAGATACAAGATTTATAAAAAATAAATGTAATAATCCAGCAGTAAACAACCTCCTGATTGTTATATGTAATACTAGCACATATAATACAATTACTGGCCTTTCTACTGGGTAAGGAATAGTATAGTGTATGGAATAAATCTGCATTGATTTGTTAATTTTGATTACTGGGTAGAACCACTGGGCAAAAACTCATTTTCATTGCAGTCATGGGCAGAAAATAAGCAGGAACCTTTGACATTGTAAATAAGGTATATAACACTTTCCAGAAAAAGAAATGCATGAAATAATACTAAAAGCACAGTTAAAGAAAAAGTGTGCCATTCGGGTACAATGGTTTTGCTATCAAATGCTAATTTCTATACAATATTGATATTTCAGTTCTACAGTACATGTACAGTATGTACAGCATACAGACATTTTCAGCTGTAAAGCTGAATTGAGAAAAATGCAGAGATACAACCAACAATGCCTTTATTATGTAATGTGTTTGTCCAAAGAAGAGGGGAAGTATTGTCAGTATTATCACACAAAAGTAAATATTTATACATCACTGTAATAAATGCAAAAATAAATACAGGGGATATCATAGGGGGTACTGAGAGACAGCAGCTAAGTAGGCTAATGATGAACTATAAGGACAAAAGAGATTGTTATACAGTTAGTGGGTAGTTACCCAACAGGGTTCAGAGTTTAAAAAGTGGTTTGGTAAGTTGGGAGTAATATGAGAGTAGCAAGGCTAGCAGATAGAAATGACTTTACATGGTGATCAGATAAATTACTGGTTAGATTACAGAGTGTTACAAGTGTATCACAATGGTTATGGAACACAGTTTATAGAAAATACTAGAAAAGCATGAAGGGAAGTGGTTAAAAAGACTGTTCCAAACGGACATCTGCTTTAAGGAGTTTGGGTATGTTTTAAGGAGTTTGGGTATGATTTGGATTTTTTTTAAATGAAGCTAGAGTTTCACAAGTATTAGATGTAGTGTTCATTGTCTGGAGGTATAAGAAATGTAGGCTGCATCCCCATAACGACTACTGATCCTATTGATTTTGAGGTCAGTGTTGCTGACCTATGCTTTTATCAGGATTTTGATTGTCCAGTGACCTACATAGTACTAGATGTTGTGATCATAGGTTCATATGATGTGTTTTCAAGCTTTTGTCCTACTCATATTCAGTAAACCTGATTTGACATTTTCCTATCTGTGAATGTCTTACTATCTTTATATCAGTTAAGTTTGTTTCTAAAAATGGGTAATGAACTACTGTCTTTAATGCTGGTATAAATTGTGCTTCAAAGTCTGGAAAGTCATTGCTTAATGTACTTAATGTAGCCATCCTTTATTTTACAAGTGTTAACACTGATGTTTATTAATGGATGTCCTATCCTAGTGTCTGCATTGCATTTTATGTGCTACATCCAACCTCATACTTTCACACAGTACCAGGTCTTGTGATACCGTGAACTATAAGACAGGCCATCCCTCTGGAGCTTAAATGCCACTGAATTAAATACACTCCTGTAGTTTTTCGACCATCTACTACCAATTTACTTTTTTCTCTGTTAAAATTATAACATGGTTGTAACAGTTTCCCTTGTACCAACAAAAAAATCAAATTATGTCATTATTTGGTGAATTTAATCATCATTGATTTTCCAGAAAACCACAAATTGTATGAGAAATAAATCAAAAAATTTGAGGCCAAAATATGGGCATTCAGTGAAACTCTGAACAGTTGAGAGTTATGCTATACACTGAACAAATTTTTTCTTCTTTAAAGATGCCATTTGCATAATTCAGTGTCTGTGAACATATTACTCTCCTCTTATTTTCTAACCCCAACTTTTAGCTTTCTACTTTGCTTGTATCAAAATTCTACTAATAACTAAACTAAATCAAACCATACTGGGCCCCTTCCCATTTTAACCATCCCCTTCTCATCCATTCACAAATGGCTAAATCCATGCTGCTTTACACATCCTTCCAAAAATTTCACACAATTCTCCTCTATCCCATATAGTTCACATTTTGTAATCAATTCCTCATGGTATAAATAAATTGAAACCTTGCTCCAATCAGTAATAAGCCTTTCGTCTCCCTCCTGTATTACTTTTTTCAGTTATTTTTATACCCATCAAAAGTTTATTAATGTCATTCCTATTTATTTTACCAAATACCATGAACTGTGGAAAGGAGCTCTGAGGAGTCAGGCTGCCACAAAGATAGAGCCATTAAGCTCAGCATGGAATACCCTACAGCAAAAAACAAAAAAATATTTTTGTGTGTGTGTGTGTGTGTGTGTGTGTGT
The DNA here is from genome assembly GCF_019279795.1 of Protopterus annectens. Taxonomy (NCBI): domain Eukaryota; kingdom Metazoa; phylum Chordata; order Ceratodontiformes; family Protopteridae; genus Protopterus; species Protopterus annectens. Next base: position 309,226,747 of record NC_056738.1, read on the forward strand.
GTGTGTGTGTGTGTGTGTGTGTGTGTGTGTGTGTGTGTATACACAGAAAGACAGATACTGTCCTTAATATTTCTTTCAACATTGCCCACCACCCACCCAGAATATAACTCTTCCAAAGTCAAAATGATCTTCTAATAATGTCTTTCATTAGCTTTTCTGCTTTTTCTAGAAACTTCTCTTCCAACCTTAATATTACTCTCCTTTATCTCATGCACCAGGACCATAGCCCAGTCAGTCCCAAAGTTGCCAGAGAAAAAGAAAAAGACGACAAAACAGTTCTTCCATGCTTGCTTCTAATATAACAATTAACTTCTACAGCTTAAGTCACCATAAATCATTACACATCGAGTGCTTCAGCCATGACTGCAAATGTAGTATCAGCACCCGTTTATGAAACCACAATATCACATCTTAAGAAAGCAGTGCCATTACTGCACTTCCATACCATTAGCACCTCCCAAACCAACCCCTTAACAGCTTACACCTGAGGCAACAGCTACCCCATCTCCATTCCCTAGTTAAAGCTCTGTAATATACGAAACCCCACCCTAAAACTTAACACATAATGCTTTGTGATCTGAAAAACTCATCACCATACATTTTGTCACACATTTCCCCATTTGCTCATTTACAAAAACATGATCAGCCATTGAACTCATTTCTTCTATATGTATTTTCCTTATCTGCCTTTGGTACAATCCACATCTCTCTAAAATTCATTCCAGAACCTTCCCCACCATGCTCCGCCTCTTTTCCTTTTTCTCCCAGCTGGATTATAGTTACAATTCTCTGTCCGCAATAGTGCTATAATTCTCAATAAATAACTTTCTACTTTTAAAATGATTCTGCTCACCTTTTTTGTACAGATGCATAGCTATTACATAATATATTGTCCTGATATATTATTTATAAATTAGACAATAAAGCTCTACCTAACTCTATTAAAAAATGGTTCAGAATTTTAACAAGGTCCTCCTGTTTAAATAATGGAACCACCAAAGGACATTTCTGTTCTCCCATAGATCAAATTGTCTACCCTCCCTTCCACTGTTTCATAATGTTTCTCTCATTTTCACAAACTACATCTGAAATCTGTTAGCAAGGAATGCCTAACTACTGATTCTTTGCCCAGTCAAGAATAACTAATCTTCTCACCTGCACTTTTAAGCCATTCACATTTAACATTACAATTATTACTCACTTGTGTAGCATTACCAAATGCAAATATTTCATAACTAATTCCACTTATCATAAACACTACAGTACACCAACAAAAAGGTAAAATGGCTGCTTATTAAATAAAGAGCAGACCTCATACTCAGTTCCATGTCACTTGAACTACTATAACAAGATACTCTCACCATGGATCCATATCAGATCCATGACAGAACACTTACCTGAAGACCAGATCACCGAGACCACATCGCCGACACACCACATCACCGACAAAGGTAAGTATAACTACTGCAGAACGGAATGTATTCACATTTCCGCAATAAAAAAAAAAAAAAAAAAAGAAACATGTATATAGCAGGGGGGCAAACCCCCTGCACACCCCACCCCCCTACTTAAATATACCAACTCTGAGATTGCAACACATTGCGGAAATGGGAATACATCCCGTTCCGCACTTCTTATACTTACCATTGTCGGAGATCTACTCTGTCGGCGATGTGGTCTCGGTGATCTGGTCTTCAGGTAAGTGTTCTTTCGTGGAACTGATAGGTTCCCCTCACCACACATCCTGCCAAACACATTCATATTATCTCTTTATTTAACCTCTGAAGTCATTCCTACTCAGGACCAGCTCTCCAAACACCCAGAATTAAACATATCTTTACTAACAATCATTTCTATCTAGTGTCCCCAATCCCTGGCAAACTCTGCCTGCCAACATTAAGAAGAAAAATCACCCTTTGCTAAATTTAGACCCCAGTTCAAATCCTACCTCACTAGCAAAGCCAAAGCCAGCACCACATCCCATGCCATATTACATAAGTGCACCTATGCACTTCATCTTTCAGCTTATAATTCTCTTTCTGCTTCGCCATAGTGTCCCTGACCATCATGCAAATATGTACATACATTTCTGTCCTTGTCAAGATTCTATCTTGACTTCTCATCCTGCATTCCTTGCTAATTCTATACTTTGACAGTAATATTACTCTGTTTATAAAAATAGGACTTGGACTTTATCATTATATCAATATTTTGTGACTAAATAATGACAGGGTTTATCTCTAGTTTATGTTATATTTATTCATGTTTATACCGTATTCATGTACTACTGGTCAGTTTCGATTATTGCTGTTTAGTCTACAATATCTTTGCAGATTAACTGCATATCTGCTTTAACAGTTACACACATCTGTTCCTTATCAGTTGTTGATTTTACGTTCAGTAGAGGTACATTGCTTATTGTCGTTAATGCTCTTTTCTCGTGTGCACTCTCTACTGATTACAGATACTCCTTTCCTAATATCCTCCCCTCCTTATCTTTTCTAGGCTATCATAAGCTAAAATTCATCAAGGGAGATACTTTCTTGATTCTCACCCACAACAGGCAGAAACTTGCAGTCGTCTTCATGATGCCTCTTAATAAAACTGTAATGCTGTTATTTGTAGAGGTTCACCACTGTGTGTTGTTGCAGGGGTTAATGTTCCCTTTAGTTTGATTCCTGAGTGCTACTCCATACCTCCATGATAGATCTCACAACAGTTGACTTACTGTGAACTGCTGCAGCCTCAGGATATTTTGACAGGAACTGCTTTCTGCTCTTCTCTCTCTACAGTTGTTCCCCAATGTTTTTACTCACTTTTTTTGATACTAATGTTCTGGAGAGCATACTGAAACACTCTCTGAATGCATTATTTGGCATTCTTGACTTACCTATTTAGCCTTATATTGCTGCATTTCTCATGCTAGGACAGCGGCTCACCCACTGCCGACTGATCTCCCTTTGTGAACATGCACGCACTGGTCACAATATCCGTCTGACTTTCTTCCAATTAACATAGGAGCACCTCAACGATCAATACTCAGACAAATCCTGTTAGCATTGTTGTTAATGACATATGCCATAATTCCCAATGTACCACTAAAACAAAACTCAGATGACCTACCCACCCTTATATGCTCAGCTAATTCCATTGACCTTTTGCAGCATGTTACTCTGACAGATGACCAGCACACACAGCAGTGGTTCATAGACACTCAACCATACCTCTCAACTGTCCAGAGTTTCATATAACGTCCAGAATCTTGCCTAATATTTTTGTCCTGTCGCTCATAATTTTTTTTCGCTAAACCATTGAGGTTTGCAGACACTAAATAATAACAAACATTTGACTTTCAGACTTCATATCCATCAGAAAATGCATGATAATTCTAAACTTGATATTGTAGCAAGTTTCATAGTTTATAAAAGTTGTTTTTATAATCTGTCCCTATTTTTTGGACTTTAGTTCCTTCGTTACATATTTTTAGCTTTGTCCCTGATTCTTACACTAAAAGGCTGAGAGATATGCAATCAACTACTCCTTAACACTACCAAATAAAACTACTATTATTTGCCGCAGGGAAACTGAACATTACATCTTTAAACAATACCCCAGTTGAACAAGTTCCTCATGCTAAACTTCTTGGGATAATTATCTACTTCAAACTTTATTTAGACAAACACAAAGACCATGTTACCTCCAAAATTCCCAAAAAACCTCAACATGCTTCATAAACCTTAATCATACTTAAACAGAAACTGTTACTCAGAACATTACCCAAATAGTCCTCTTATCTGCCTTACTATACTCCTCATCCATTTTTATTAATGTGCATAAATCTCAGTTACAAAAGTTTGAACAAACATGCCATAAAGTAAATTAATATATCCCCTACATAATAAAATAAATCACAGCATAGCCCTTTATCACAACCTGATTTCACTAACAAGTCACCTGTTAAAAGAAAAAAAAAACACACTCATATTAATATACAATTATTAACTGCATAGTTGTATTAGAAAAAGGAAAAATATAACAGCTTATGTGTTGCCCATTGTGTAATCTTTAAACTGACAAATTTCAGAAGCTTGCATGTAGGATAGTTCTCCGAGTATGAATGCAAAAAGGAATAAGCAATAATAATCATCTAGAGAGTTCTATTGGCTGATCCCACAGAAGTGCTTCGTGATGACACTAGATTTTAATGAGCTAGTCAGCAAAGAAGAAGGAGTGGAAATGAGTGACTGAAAAGATTAAATTAAGAATGCTATAACAAAGTTGCTAAATTTGCAGCACATACCCCTTTCAGAACCCACCACTTTATAGCACTTAAAAGCCTAAATTTGTTAGAACTGCCATATCAGCTAATATATACACAACTTCTTGCCACCTATAAAATTATCCAGCATCCATTTGCCTGTCCAGCACTAAAAAAAAAAATGCTACACAACTAGGTTTCCAGTTGGTCATTGCGATCCAGTGACCAAACAAATCCTGTCTGCCTTCAAGACTAGCAGATCTGCTGGGCATTGTCTGTACAGGGTTGCTAACGCTTGGAACTCATTACTTTTATCCATCAGGTCTATACCTCAGCCACATCTTTTAAAACCACTCTGAAAGACTTCCTAGCTATAATCTGGCTCTGTTCTTGCTCAAATCTAGGATCGACCACATCCCTAAATGTGAACAGGTATCTTTTCATTCCTTATACTCCCTTTCTCTCGCTTCTTCACTTACTTCCTTACTGCTATCTAATTCTGTTCCCTGACTTTCATTTTAAATATACCATAATACTGTTTTTCCCTCACCCCATATTGCAATTCCTATTTACATTAGACTAACTTACCTTTACTTCCTCTACAAACTATCTAAAGTTTCTCTAAATATTAAATATGAAATGATTGTCATATACCTGGTATCAATTTTTAACCAATGTTCTCATATTATGTCTAATTTGTTATAACTATTTAAACTGTAAATGTTTTGTTTTATTTTTAATTATTGTAAAATTATTGTTCTTAAAATGTTTTGTGCTTTTCTGCCTGGGCCTCCGCTGAAAATGGACTTCTACCCAGTCTGACTTTCTAAGAAAGAAATTATTGCCTGAACTAACTATGCCAAATGTTTACTTACTAAGAACTTGGTGATAAGATTACATAAGGAGGATACTAGGTGATTGAACAAGGAAAAAAAATGAAATCCTTATTTAGGAAAAAGACTGAAGGATTACAAGACCAAGTCAAGTCAAGTAGCAGGGTGACAAAGAAAGCAAAACTAAAAAGAAGAAAGTCTAATCGACTATGGGACACCAGTGAAAGTCAAGTGTATTTATTTTAATTTATATATTCAGTGCTTGGTAAATGGATAAGTGAAATGATTTTAAAAATTCCTTTATAGCCATTTATAGTAAGATGCAAAGTATAAAATGAAGAATTTAAAGTGTAGTTTATCATAAAATAAAATGTGAATCAATAGTAACAGTGTAATGCATACAGCCAATGTCTGGAAGGATACGTATAATAAGCAAGTTATTAAATAAGACACATTGCACTAACTGTAATTTTTGTCATTTAATTATAAATGCTTATTTAATTTACTAATATATGCCCACCGTTTGCAAGCAATCTCTTCATTTTATTTGAAAACTGGTGCTAATTGCATTCATTTTCATTTATACCTTTAGTGCATATATAAAATGAAGATGTTGGATGCATTTTTTTAGGTGTTGGAGCTAGAACAAGAAGCAGAGAAGGATTTATGGGTACCACATAGTTTCTGTTGAAGAATACATAGAATATATTTTGAGTAAAACATGGGCTAAAAATAAAAAAGGGTAAAGAAAAGTTAAGGGTATGGAATAAATTGGCTCAGTAGATGGATTTAGCAGTCTTTAAATCATAAGAGTTCAGAAAGCTTCTCGTACAAAGTTAGAGAAGTAACGTGTACATTCCATGAAAAGAGATACTTTCCTGATGAATCAGCTGATATACTATTGTAAGATTTGCAATTGCTTACTTTCGGGATGTTTCAGAGGGCTTGTAGACACTTGTTCAGATAATATGACTTCCTGCTATATATGTCCAGATGGGTCTACTTCATAACACACTGAAATGTCATTACATTGAATTTCATGACATTGAGACCAAAACATTTAAATCGCAAAACACTGAAAACCCAAAACATTGAAAACTGAGAACATTGAAAGTATCCTTCATAACATTGAAAACTACAATGCAATAGAGTAGCTCTAACTCATCACATTAGACCCTGGAAACAGGGAGGATTGAACTTCCCAGAAATAGAAACATATATAAAAGCATCTGTGCTTAAAACTACAATAGACTGGATAAACCCAAATTATTTTGCCAACTGGAAAGAATTAACAACGGCTATATTAACAAATAAATTTAATCTGTTAAGAAAATTTTTAATAGTAGACAAATCAAACAAACCCTGGTACATACTATGCATAAGTATACAATATAATATAACAAAACCTTCTAAAACAACACTGATTAATCATTACATCAATTCCTTTAGGAAACTTATCAATGCAAACATAGATTTAAAAGTTTGGTTTGACCTTTTAACCCCATTTACCATCACTAAGAACTTTCCTCACAAAATATATAGGGAAACAATAACCTCCTGGGAACAAAATGGATTCTTATGCTGGTGTCAATGTGTAAATAAATTAAATGTTTTAGATATACATATGATAAAAACTGCTTACAATATTCCAACACAAGACTGGTTAACCTTACAAAGCATTCTAATGTACACTCAAGATTTATGCAGATTAATTAATAATTCCTCATTTAAAGATATTCCAAATCTAATAAGTTTTCTGTATGAATTTATATATAATAGTTATGAAAAGAAAAATTCCATTTCAAATCTATATAAAGAGTTAATAACATATAAAACAATTCCCAAACTATCATACTGGCAGTTTTTAACAAAAGGTCAGTCATTGCAGTTAACAGAAGAAATTAAAACTAACATCTTACTGTCAGTTAATTACACCTCTAACACACAGTACTGGAAAATATTTAACTGGAAATAGTTACATAGAGCATTTTTAACACCAGATAGAATTAAAATGATCAGTACTACTACAAATGTTTTTTGCTGGAGGTGTGAAAAGTCAAATAAAGCAGACTGGATTCATATTTTTTTATGAATGTAATAAAATTAAATCATGTTTGGAATCGAATCAATCATTTTTTACAAGCTTTATTTAATGAATCCTTTACTTTAACTAACGTATTGATTATGCTAAATGTAAATGAAGTTCCCTGCCTGAATAAGACAAATATATTTTTGTTATGGATTTTTTTTTTCTTTTTCTTCTTTTGGCTTTTCCCGGTTAGGGGTCGTCACAGTGGAACTCCGGTCTGCTAATGATTGGCAATAGATTTTTACAGTGCCGAGGTGCCAGCCTGACTCCCAACCTTCAACGAAGGCTCGCCCATTCACATATGTCTTTCAAACGCCATTCGACCGTGGGGAGGACATGCAGACTCCACACAGAAGGCGCTCCAGTCAAGAATCGAACAGGAGAACCTCTTACTGTGAGGCGACAATGCTACCACTGCAACACCGCGGCTTGTACTTGCTATATCTAGGAAATGCGTAACCAGAAGTTAGAATTCAAATACACCCCCGACCTTGGAAGAATTCTACACTTTACTGAAGACAACTGCATTGATGGAAATAAAAATCAAAGAACTACGAATCTATCCCAGGCCATTGGTAAATAATCCTTGGAAGAAAGTTATATTTTTTTTGGACACGTTGCAATAATCAATATTGTATCTCTGATAACTGATCTGTTAATTCTATATGTAATAACATACATATTACTTATGATTATCTGTAATGGTAATACAGTTGCAACAACATGCTAAAACATTTGAATCACATCTGTTAGACTAATGAGAAAAACATAAAATGTAAACAGATAACATAAAGAAAGTATAATAAAAGCTTTCTGAAAAGTAAAGTAGCAAAAAACATGAAGGAAAGATGCATAAAGTTTAGAGCAAGAGCATTAAAAGTTCCAATTACTTTATCAAGTACTACCCGGAAAATCCAATGCATTTCATACAGGTCCTCCCCATCATAAATTAAGCATAAACATTAAAACTGTGTTATGTATCATCCTTGCTATAAAACAGTGTACTGAATAAATATTAATCTGCATAACACTGTCTTTACAGTAACACAGTACATCGAAAGTCATACAAGCTGCAGAAGGGAAAAAGCTGAATTATGAAAGAATGAATTAAAGTAAACATAACAACACTGCTGACCACTTATAAGTAATTAAATGTAAAATGCTAACATTCTCACTGCATAAAATAACCCATTTCAAGGAGGGCATTACATCCTGCAACTTCATGTGTAATCACTGCTTAATAAGCCAATGAAAAAGAGGGGAACAAAGATGAAGAGGTCCTCAGTGAGTACTAATGGGCAGAGATAATGCATACATATCTGGATGTTCCAGTAAGCTTGTGTAATGTCTTCACACTTTTATTAAAATGAAAAAATCTATCAAGCACAGTGAGTTAGCAGTGACCCAGTAAACACCCATGCCATGAGTATAACCAGGAGGTAAACAGGGATGGGCAGTCATTTTATAAGTTTATGTAGTACAAGGCCAAACATCATGTAATAATAAACTAACCTTCTAACAGTCATTGTTTTCTGTCCGCATTTATTTTAATATTTCAGTGTATATTCTTTAAATTTTAAGGTTGGAACTAAGTGTTTAATAATAGGTGGGACAGTAGTCAGTTGCATACAAAATGGTGCAAAATATCAATTTTAAGTGTTAACATCTTGAAATACTATTAAAAATTAATTTTAAGGGTTAACTTTGTAAACTTGCAGTACCTGTTACTAAAGAAACGTAATCATTTAGGATGTTTAATGGGTCTTTAATATTATTCATTTGTTATTAAGTTAATTAGACCACATCCCAAGTTTTCACGTTTGTACATACTGTATTAGGCTTAGACTGTATACTTATTTACTAATTCCTTGGTGGTTCCAGTAGGAAATTCTTGCCACAGCATTAAAAATACACAATTGCATAGAACAGAGGTACCGGAAGCATTAGCATGCATGTACTGGCATGCCTGCCATAGAAGGTTATTACTGCTTCCAAATTACTCATTCTGAAGTGACAAAAATATTTCTGTTCCTGCTGATGATTTTTATTATGCGATAGTTCAGAGCATTTTTTGTCTCATTTAAAGGTTGCATAATAATGTAAAAGGGCTGTACTAACAGCAAATTTACTCATGTAGACATCAGCAAAAATTAAATAATAAATAAATAGGATTCCTTTGTAGTAGGATTAGTAAGAATAACAATCCTAAATCCACTAACCATAAATAGCATATTGGAAGACAAAATATATGGAGGAAATGAAGAAGGTGGAAATAACATGTAACATGGATTTTCTGCATTGGACAATTGCAAACATAAGAATGCATCATCAAAATATTCAGTGGAATTAAGCATTTTATTTAAAAATATAATCTGTCTTGTTGCATAGAAAACATATTGCCACCATAAAGCAGAGAAAGCGTTGCTGCTGTTAGGTAGAAGAACTGTTGTTACCGTTACTGCTGAAAGTGGGAAAAGTCCAGGGTGAGTCAATCTATATATATAAAGTAAAAGGTGTTGGGAATAAATAAATAAATAAACAGGAACAGATGGTATTAAGTATTTTGATACATCACTTGAGATTCCAATAAGGAATCTTATCTAGGAATTCTGAGACTATTTTCTAGCATAGTTAAGCTGAAAAACTTTAAATGTGAGAGCTGACTGTAATGCACTAAACAATTTAGTATTTATGAGTAACCTATAGCCTTTTATTGAAATGGATATTCCTGTGTTAGCATAAACTTAACTATGGTTTAAATTTATATACAAATACATAGAAACATTAGTTGGCAAAGATTAAATACTTGGTGCTGTCACACAGTGAGGACCCCACAAGGACATGTATTTCTTGCACCCCCAAATCTAGAAATACGCTTGTTAAATGTGTCCAAGGTTTTGGTTTCCTTGACAATTTAGATAAATCACTACACATACTCTCCATGGCTCTATGATACCAACACTGTATGCATACTGACCTGCATGGTTCATTTGTTATTAAGAACTTTTTCTGAACTCATAGTGAAGTGATGCTTTTGTCAAAACTAAGCAACAAAATAGCAGTGTAACAGCTTCTCTACAGGGCTAACAGATGTTATATCTTGGTCAAGTGAGACGTGGACAATGTTTCATCTGACTGAGAGACTGGTCAGCGTGCAACTGTAGCATCACTGTTTCCAAAAGGGAGTCGCTGCCCCCAAGGATTCTGTCCGTACTCTGGTGGTGATTCAAATTGTGATGCTTTCCTTTTTTATCTCCTCTGTTGTGCAGCAATGAAATTAACATATTTAAGTAAAGAGGAGTGGGAGGTGAGGCCCCCATCAAATGCTGAGGCAGGGCAGCTTGCCACCAGCAAATATATTTTATACACACACAAGTGTGTGTGTGTGTGTGTGTGTGTGTGTGTGTGTGTGTGTGTGTATATATATATATATATATATATATATATATATATATATATATATAATTCTAGCTGTGTCTCCAGCTTGCAAATTGTGTTTTTTATAGCTGTGTGAGTTAAGAAAATGATCATTTTCATGATTAAAACACATTTGTTGTCATGTCAAATACAAAAGAGTGCTTTCACGTCTACTGGCATTTCTTCAGTCTGTTAAAATGCACAAGCAGCTTGAGTGTGTGTGTGTGTGTGTGTGTGTGTGTGTGTGTGTGTGTGTGTGTGTGTGTGTGTCTAAGTTAGATAATTAGTGCTTTAACTATGTTAAGAATTAGTTTCAAACTGATATCCTCATTCATTCTTGGTGTTGTAGCAGCATTTAAACTTAACTGCCACTGGTACTGTTTTACAGACAAACTCATTAACTGAGTGTCTAGTGGATGTTGTCATAGAATACAATGCAGGGAAACGAGAAAAATGACTATCAACAGTAACTGCAATAAAGCTTTGTCCAAAATAATCCTCAGATGTTTTATTTTTATTCAACACAAAAAAAAAACAGTATCACGGAATACTTGAGACATTTCACAGAACTGCTGTAGCAACTTTTTACTTTAACAAATAATATTGTATTAAATTTGAACAATTCAGGACTGCTGTACTAGATTTTTAACTATATTGAAAAACTATTTTTTTAATTAAACATTAAATCAGTACTGGTCTACATACACATGTAAATATTTAAAAACAGATTGTCAGCAAGTAAAATACAGCACCAGTTTTTCTTCCATTTTTCTCATTGCAGGATAGGCATACGGAATAATCACAAATGTTTTTATATCAATAGCTAATATATATATATATATATATATATATATATATATATATATATATATATATGGGAATAAGTGAACTAAATGCTATAGTGGTCATGAAACACAGAAAAAGAATGGAGTTGTGATCATCACGAATAAGAGACTCACAAAGACCATGTGGAAATATAACACCATCACCAACAGACTAATCTTAATTCACTTTCAAGGAGCACCAATTAACATGACTATCGTGCAGGTTTGTGCCACAACGAGTGATGCCGAAGACAATGAAGTCTAAGCTTTCTATAATCAGCTGCAAAATGAGATAGAATAGACATCTAAACAAGATTTGCTGATAATCATGGGAGACCTGAACTTCAAGGTAGGAAAAAGAACCAAAGGTTCAGTAGTTAGAAAGTACAGTGTTGGAGATAGAAACGAGGCAGGAAGCAGATTTATCGAATTTTGTATGGCCAACAATCTGGCAATCATGAATACATTCTTCCAACATCATAAGCATCGACTTTACAAATGGACATCACCAAATGGGTTTTACCAAAATCAGATAGGTTATATATGTGTCTGATGGAAGTCACCAATCATGAACTTCTGGTTTGTAAAATCAAACTAAAGTTACAAAAGAAAAGAGTTAATCAGACAGCCAAGGCAGATTATGATTTAGATAACATACCTGAGGAATACTGGAGAAGACTTAACAACTGATTTGAAGTACTAAACATGGAAGATAAAGACTGCAAAGAGCTTTGGTTTGGCCAAAGACAATAATAACAGAAGAAACGAAGAGAACACTTTCAAAGCAAGTCAAAAAGAAGCAACTCTGGATATATGAAGAAGCTAAAAAGATAGCAGAAGAAAGAAGAATAGCCAAAATAACTGGTGATAGAAAAAAGATGACATGTTTGAATAGACTGTTTCAACAAGAAATCAGAAGGAGCAAACAACAATATTTCAGCACAATCTGCCAGCAGATTAAATCCAAACATGTACGTGGGAAAGCCAGATTAGCTTTCCAGTGCATCAAAAGGATAAGGCAGAAATTTCAACCAAGAATACAATGTTCAAAGACACTGATGGAAAGATACTGAACAAACCTGAGAGAATTAAAGAACGATGGATGAGTTATACCGAGAATCTCTATTCAAATGAAGCAGTTGAGAAGCATAAAGATGAAGACCTAATTGCAGAAGAGCCAGAGATTTTGAAAGAAGAAGTTATTGCAGCAATTGATACCCTGTCAAATAACAATGCCCTTGGAGTAGATGAAATACCAATAGAACTCATTAAGGGATTTGATGGGACCATTGCTGTGTTGACCATATTGTGTGAATGAGGTTGGAAAGAAAGAAAGTGGACAACAGAATGGAAAAGATCTATTTTTGTACCAAGAAAGAAGATTCCAAAGAGTGTAGCAACTACCGGATAATCACTCTACTCTCTTATGCAAGCAAAATCTTGCTAAAGATAATCCACTGGTGCATGCAGCAATACGTAGACAGAGAATTGACAGAATCTCAAGCGGGATTCAGCAAAGGAAGAGGGACAAGAGATATCATTGGGATATCTCTTGTCCCTGACGCTTGATGGATACTAGAAAAGACTAAGGAATATCAGAAACCTATTTATTTTTGTTTTATCGACTACAGCAAGGCCTTCAACTGTGTCAATCATGAAAAACTATGGACAACTCTGTTGCAAATGGGAATGCAGAAACATGCTGTACAGTTAATTAAAAATGTGTATGATGGGCAAAAAGCAACGGTTCGAACGGAATATGGAAGCACAAGTTGGTTTTCAATTTGAAAAGATGTACGACAGGGCTGCATCTTGTCAGCATATTTCTTCAATCTGTATGCCAAAGCCATATTCCAAATGTTATTCTTGAGGATGATAACATTGGAATATGTGTAGGTGGAAGACTGATAAACATTCTGAGGTATGCCAGTGACACAAAACTGCTGACTGAAACAAAGGAAGATATGGAACATCTGCTGAGGAAAGTCAGAAAAGGAAGTCCAAGGATGGGACTAGAACTGAACATGAAGAAGACCAAGATTATGTCTACTGAGAACACCAATAAATTCGAATTTGATAGAGAAGAAATCGAAATGGCTTTGAGTATGAACTTTTGGATGCCCTTGTGACCACTGATTCGACTAGCACTCAAGAAATATTACATTGTTTGGCACTGGGCAGGAAGGCTATGAAATCTTTAGATAAAATATTCAAAAGTAAGGACATCAGACTGCAGACAAAGATAAAACTAGTTCAGATTCTCATATTCTCAGTTGTCAGCTACAATTGTGAAAGTTGGATGATTTGAAAACAATACCAAAGAAAGACTGACTCATTCAAAATGTGGTGCTGGAGAAGAATCCTATGTTTGCCATGGACAGCAAGACAGACCAATAAGTTGATCATAGAGGAAATTAAACTGGAAATGCAACTAGAAACACAAATAATGAAAATGCATTTGTCATACTTTGGTAACACAGTTTGAAGGGAAAGATCAGTCGAATAGAATATCATTATTGGAAAGACTGAGGCTACAAGGTACAGAGGAAGACTGCCAATGAGATGGATTGATACAATCACAATGACAACAGGTCAGACGATCTCATCAATCTAGCACAAAACCGAATCCTTTTTAATTCTTTAGTCAATCAAGTTACCAAGACTTGAATTTGAGTTGATGAGACATAACATAATATATATATATATATATATATATATATATATATATATATATATATATATATATATATATATATATATATATATATATATTCATTAGTATTCATGAAGCAATGCAGTCATATGTGGCACATCACATTGATATTAAGTCTTTTGCACGATGGTTTGCATTTCTCTTTTATTCATTTGAAACAGCAGAGTGTAAAGCATCTTCTATCAATCCAGCCATGTAAAGACCCACTATTGAAAGCAATGTCATTTTTTCTTTTTTTCTGTTCTTGCATTTTTTATAAAGAGCAATGTGGTGTATAAAGAAAAAAATAAACCTACAGCAGCAGTTCAGTGAGCAAAAATTACAGTACTCTTGAACATTCTGACTATCCTATGATACTGGGTTTTGCACTGCTGAATGCAATATTCATTCACTATCATAAACTATCATATCTGTAGATAATATTAATTCAGGTGCACAAATGGTGTACTAATAAAAGAAATGTAATATTTTTCTTTATTTGCTTAACAGCAAAAGTCTGGCTTAATGGTTAAAGTAATAAGCTGCTCTATAACTCCTTTGAGCAAATATAACAGTATTGTGCACACCTTCATTGCACTGTACTGCTGGTCTTTTCACAGTGGAATATTGTATTTATTCAGTTGGGCAAAGTACAACATATGGAAGCTGTATAAATGCAACTATTCAAAGGTGCATAACTGAAAGCAATGTATTTTTTTCAGGAGCAAAACTCTGTTTTACACATGATTTTTTTTCCTTTGACATATGTAAAACAAGTTTACCTGGATGATTTTTTTTAAATGTTGTATTCATTCAACCACACAAAAGTACAGTATTGGGACCCAGTAGGATAGGAATACCTTGCGTCTGTGTTAATTGTACAGAGCAAATCAGCTTGTGAAAAAAGATGAACACATGCAAACAACATACTGCATTATGGTCCTGATTAATTGACAAGCAATATTTTTTTGATATCTGAAAGTGAAAAGTAGTAGTCAAATGTACACAGCAGGAATATTCATCTTTAATTTACATTACTGTGATATAAATTAGTGCCAATTTTTCAAGAAGATGTAGGGGTGCACATCTTGTTTGCAGTTCATTGTTGTTCAGTAATAATTATAGGGTTTGTTCTATTATCTTGAGGGCTGAATCATTGATGGCTAACAGATCTAAGTAATCTGACTGACTGCGCCAACTCTTCACAGAGTTTGCTTGTTAACATTATCAAAAGTGTGCACATCAGGACTTCCATGCATGCTCATAGCAGTATGGGTGTGCTTTTAAGAGGAAAGGCATCTGTTTCAAACTTTTGACAGGAGTACATTTTGAGGAAGTACACTTTGAAGATTTTAAGAAAAGTTAATTGGACTTACTGAAAGAAGAAATTTGATTTGAGGACTGTCAACTTTCAGAGTTTGAAAAGGAGTTCCACATCTATAATGTACTTCCCCAGCATTCATTAGAAGTAAGATTTGACAAAAAAATGCTGTTCCAGCACTGTGGGATACCTTACCTTCTAGAAGAAGAATTAGTTGTAGTGTACAAATGCACTGATAATGATAAGCAACATACAGCATGATAGTCTTTTTTAATAACTATGATTTTCTGGCAACTAATACAGATAACTAGCACCCAAATATAGACGCAAGAAGTATTTTACTTTATTCTACGTGATTATGGATAATATTTTGGAGCTGTCTTTGTATATGTATACTTCAATTCTGTGAAACATTTTAGCATCTAATGGTTGTATTATTTCTTATACACAAATGCAATCCAGAGATGATAACACCATACATTTGAAGTGCTGACTCACAAGGATGAAAAACACCAAATATCAAAGCTCCATACCACTGTAGATCCACGAAAGAGTGATAACATGGGTACAGCAGGGGGGCACGTCTAGGAGTTTGATATTATGTGTCTTGTCATTTCAGACTAACAATGCAGTTGTCTAAGAATTCTGACATTTGAATTTGAATTGCTTGGCATTCTCATAATAAACATATATATCCATATATGGGTACAGAACCTTTCATCAAAGTGGCTTTTTCATGAAGAGTGAAAAAGCTAATATAGTTGCTCAAAAATCAACTGATTTTCACTGAGATCTGAATACAGTTGGAATCTGGGCATATTCCCTTTCCACACTGTAGTATGATCTTAGATATGGTATACATAATTAGCAGTAGCTTTAGGTGTGTGGGGGGGCTTACCCCCGCAAAAAAGTTCTGTTTTTTATCCTTTGCAGTTGATTATTGTAGGGCCAACCACTTTCTGTTTCATTGGAAGGTTATGCTTAAATATATATATATATATAAATATATATATATATATATATATATATATATATATATAATCGAAACTCCTAACAATGTGGACATCCTACAAAGAGTCAAAGAGACAGATGCCTGGTGTCAAAGCCATGGCCTCAAGCTCAATGTCAAAAAGTGCATTGTCATCCCTTTTGGTACAACCTCTGTACCCATGAACTACCACATAGGTGGTAGTCTACTTAACACTGAAAGTGTGATAAGAGACCTTGGGACACAGGTGGACAGTAGTCTCTCCTTTGATAATCACCTCGCCACAGTAGTCAGGAAATCCTTCTGCGTGGCACACCTCATCACAAAAGTTTTCCCATCCAGGAAATAAGAGGTCATTGTTTCCCTCTACTCATCACTCATTAGACCCAGTATAGAGTACAACGCCCCTTTTGGTATGTACCTCACAAGACATCTACAACTGGAAGGGCTGCAGAAATACCTCACAAAGAGGATTACCGGCATCAAACAGGTGCCCTACACAGACTGTCTCAAAAAACTCCAGCTTTACTCCATCATATATCATCTTCTCAGTGGTGACCTCTGCCTAACATACAATGCTATGTCAAACCCAGAGCTGTTGGACATGCTCCACTTAAACAAATCCCAATCACTCTGAGCTACACGCTTTAGGAACCTAAACCTTGTCACAACAATAAACAGAACATGCTGGAAGGAGAGATTCCTGTCTCAGAGACTTCCCATACTCTGGAACAAACTACCTATCTATATAAAACAAAGCTCCTCATTAGCACTCTTCAAGAAAAATCTTGATGATTGGATGGGAAATAAGAAATTCACTACAGTGATCACTTCTGTGGGTCTGCTCGACAGGGGCACAGGAAAATAATTTTCTTGGGTGGCGAAAGCCATGGTACATTTTTGGCTAGGCTTATGTAGGCCCTAAGGTCAATAGCCTAGTACCTATCTATGAACCTATGAACATATATATATATATATATATATATATATATATATATATATATATATGTATAAATATAGGAGAGAAATAAAAATATACCTATCTATTGCTGGTGTACTCCAATATATATTTGTATATGCCTCTAGCACCTGATATGTTTCAAATTATTCAATAGGTATGTGTGTGTGAGTATGTGTATGTATGCTTGTGTGTGTGTGTGTGTGTGTGTGTGTGTGTGTGTGTGTGTGTGTGTGTGTGTGTGTGTGTATATATATATATATATATATATATATATATATATATATATATATATGTATATATACTTATCTATATATCATCATCATCTTCTTCTTTCAGCTGTTCCCATTAGGGGTCACCACAGTGGATCACTTGTTTCCATTTCTTCCTGTCCTCTGCATCTTGCTCTGTCACACCAACCACCTGCATGTCCTCTCTCACCACATCCATAAACCTTATCTTAGGCCTTCCTCTTTTCCTGTTACCTGGTAGCTTCATCCTTAGCATCTTTTTCCCAATATACTCAGCATCCCTCCTCAGCACATGTCCAAACCAATGTAATCTTGCCTCTCTGGATTTGTCTCCAAACCTTCCAACCTGGGCTGACCCTCTAATATACTTATTCCTAATCCTGTCCACCCTCATCACACCCAGTGCAAATCTTAACCTCTTTAACTCTGCCACATCCAGATCAAGTTCCTGCCTTTTTGTCAATACCACTGTCTCCAACCCATATAACATAGCTGGTCTCACTATCCTCTTCTAGACCTTTCCTTTCACTCTTACAGGTACTCATCTGTCACAAATCACTCCTGACACTCTTCTCCACCCACTCCATCCTGCCTGTACTCTCTTCTTCACCTCTCTTCCACACTCACCATTACTCTGAACTATTGACCCCAAGTACTTAAACTCATCCACCTTCGCCACCTCTACTCCTTGCATCCTCACCATTCCTCTATCCTCCCTCTCATTCACACACATATATTCTGTCTTAGTCCTGCTGACCTTCATTCCTCTTCTCTCTAGAGCATATCTTCATCTCTCCAGGGTGTCCTCCACCTGTTCCCTACTCTCACTACATATCACAATGTCATCTGCAAACATCATAGTCCATGGGGACTCCTGTCTGATCTCACCTGTCAACCTGTCCATTACCACTGTAAAATAAGAAAAGGCTCAGAGCTGATCCTTGATGTAACCCCACCTCCACCTTAAACGCATCTGTCACTCCCACCGCAGACCTCACCGCTGTCACACTACCCTCGTACATATCCTGTACCACTCTTACATACTTCTCTGACACTCCTGACTTCCTCATACAATACCACAACTCCTCTCTAGGCACCCTGTCATATGCTTTCTCTAAGTCTACAAAAACACAATGCAATGCCTTCTGACATTCTCTGTACTTCTCCATCAACACTCTCAGAGCAAACATCGCATCTGTAGTGCTCTTTCCCAGCATGAAGCCATACTGCTGTTCACTAATCATCACGTCCCTTAACCTAGCTTCCACTACTCTTTCCCATAACTTCATAGAGATAGAGACCGATAAGTACATACATACATATTATAATTTATAAGTATGTGTGTATGTGTGTCTCTGTGTGTGTGTGTGTGTGTGTGTGTGTGTGTGTGTGTGTGTGTGTGTGTGTGTGTGTGTGTGTGTGTGTGTGTGTTTGTGTCACATTATAATGTAATTTTCCCCCCTCCCCACAGATAGAACAGGAATACCACTGAGCAGCATGCACACTTGACCAGTGCTTACTTTTGACAGGACATCAGTAATGACTTGTCCGATGGATCATTGTGATCTTAGCCATTGGTTCCATGAATAATAGAAAAATGTAAATAATGTTTTACTGAAAACAGATGATCATGGGGAAGCAACATACTGCATTATGGTCTTGATGCTTTCACAAATGTTGTTTTCAGATGCTTGGTAGAATGGAATAATAGCCAATCAAAGGCAAAATCAGGATTTCATGTTATTTTACATAACTGCTATATCATCTCATGGAGATGGAGGATATCCAGGGTTGCATTTCTGTTTTTTTGCAGATAATGTTGTTCTGTTGGTCTTGAGTGTAATGTTCAGTATACAGTGGAGTAGTTCACTGCTGAGTATGATGCAGCTTGAATGGAAATCAATACCTCTGAATCAGGAGTTATGATTATTTCCCATAATATGAGCCTGTGGAAACAGCTGCAGCAGGAACAGCATGGGGCAGGGCCACACAGCCCCCCCACCAGTGTCAAGGCCTGCACAGGCTCAGAGTGATGCGGAGGAGGAACAACCTGAGCCTGTCCCAGTAGGCAGAAGGAGGCATGCCCAGTATGCCCTGGCCTTGGCAAAGAGGCAATGCATAATGCATGCACTGACACAGTAGGGACCCAGGGAATGACACCTCTCTCCAACTCGCACATACAGTAAAAGGGATGCCAAGCATGACAATACCTCTGCTCAGCCATGTATAGGGAGTGTACTATGTGCATCCGACATAGGCATCCCTGCAGCACCACCCTCACTACTGGGACACCTACAAGGTAAGTGACTCACACATGCCAGTCGTGGGGGGGACACATACCCAACAACAGTCACAGCCAGCAGAATAGGTGTAGACAAACAAACAAATGCTATACTATGGCCTCTGAATGAGTCCCATGGGTAACCCCTAGCCCAGCCCTACACAGACAGACTACAGCAGGCCAGCCAGTTGGATGTAAGTTGTGAAGGATAGGAAGTCAGAAACTAATATGTAGGTAGTGAAAGCTACAATCTGTAGTACACTGATATGCCTCTAGCCAGCAAGATAGGTAAGACTACAGACTGAAATGGTGTACTTGACGTACCAGTACAGTCCTAACAACTGTGTAAAAGTGTAAGGTGTGCCCCACCATCCTACGTACACTTATAGTAACAGTCAGGTGTGCCCCCCCACCCCTGTGTAGAAATGTAGAAACAGTCAGGTGTCCCCCCTGCTATGCAGAAATGTAGCGACAGTCAATGCCATATGACTGATGTATACCCTGCAGACACAGCATGCTACCTGTCAGTGTACAACACAAAGTTCAGCACCGCAGTACAAACCACCTGGACTTGATCCACACATACAATATAGATGGCTATACTGGACATGCTCAAACACTTAGAGGAATGAAGGCAATGTCAGTCAACAACATACTGAAAACCCATACTGGGCATGCTCATACACTTAAACACAAGATGGCCGTGTCAGCAAACAACAGTGGACCAGACATATCTGGCAGTTGCAGTTCTCAGACACATGTCAGTATGCACCACTCCTGCCTTGCACACACAGTGGATAGGAATACAGACATATATGTAAGGACAACACACTATAATAAGCCAAAGGTAGACAGACATAGATGTGTTGAAGAGGGTGACCGTGACAAGGAGCCATCTGGGCCTGTCCCACCCAGCACACAGCCAAAGGGCCCCAAACACATGAGGTGCAGGTGTCACTCACTGCAGATACTAGCCACCAGTACCTGTTAGCATGACGGCATGTTGCACGTGCCAGCTTTGCAACATGACTGCACAGGGAAGTTGTCACCTAGTAGCTGTATACACGTACCTGTGGCATATTACCCTGTGTATGCCCGCATGCAGCATGTCAACCCTTACATGAATGGTTAATAGCCCATGCACACACCACCCTCCCCATAGCAGTAGCATAACAAGCCTGCTGAGGTCATCCAATGTGAAATACACATTTGGGGGAGCTGCAGCTCAGTAATCCCCATGGCTTGTCCCATAACTGTGTACTGCTGTACTGATAAACTAGTTAGGTAGTAGTCCTAACCCCAGACTTGGCAACTGTGTGAGTGTGTGTATGTGTGCATGTCTCAGTCTCTGCCTGTGTAGAGAGAAATGCTTTCTAGGCTACTCACACTCAGTACAGTTCATATACACAACATTGGCAAGGCTGCAGATGTCACACACCTAGAAATACACCTCTGGGGAAATCATAGTCCAGTAATCTCTGTAGCGTGTCTTGTAACTACATACTGCTGTAATGTGATAAAGTAGTTAGGTAGTTGTTCTAAACCCAGACCTGGCAAATGTGTGTGTGTGTGACTGTGTAGAGAGCAGTACTTTTTAGGCCACTCACACCCCGTACAATACACATACTCAACTTTGGCAAGGCTGCTGATGTCAATCACCTAGAAATACACCTCTGAAGAAAGCATAGCCCAGAAATCTTTGTAGTTTGTCTTGTAACTGCATACTTCTGTAGTGTAATAAAGTAATAAGGTAGGTGTTCTAACCCCAGTCCTGGCAAATGTTGGTGTGTGAATCTGTGTGTCTGACTGAGTAGAGAGCAATGCTTTTTAGGCCACTCACACTCAGTACAATTCATATACTCAATTTGGCAAGGCTGCTGATGTCACTCACCTGGAAATACAACTCTGGGAAAGTACTAACCTATAACCAAACCTCAGAGATGGAAAGCGAACAAAAACGACACCAAAACCACACAAAAACTTTCGCTGTAGAGAACCAAATGAGGGTCCAGTTTTTTTAATTAAGTTTTATGGGTACAAAACAGGTTTTATATTATATATTTATTTTATGGTAAAGATATTAGTATTCAAATATAAACTTTTATTTTTACACACTTGTGTACTATTGTTGTTGAAGTGACAAGGAAATTATATTTGAAAAGTTTTTAACTTTTAATCAATTCACATTTTTAATTGAATCATTGATTTGTTTAATTGCTATGAACTCATTGGTGCTTTCATTCAAACAGATGTATTTAATTGTAATGTTACCTAGGCTTGGTGTTTGCTATCTGATGAAGATTTTCGAAAACATACTTTCTGTGTGTAAAGCGTTAGTATCAAGTGTTTCTTGTGTGTCCAGTGCTTTTGGAACATTAAATATTTTACTTTTGGCTGCAGTCTCGGTCTGGACCCTCATTTGGTTCTCTATAGCGAACGTTTTTGTGTGGTTAAAGTACTAACCTAGTAATCCCTGTAGCATGTCCTGTAACTGCAGACTGTTGTAGTGTGATAAAGTAATTAGGTAGGTGTTATAACCCTAGACTTGGCAAGTGTGTTTGTGAATCCCTGTGTCTGTGACTGAGTAACAAGCAATGCTTTTTAGGTTACTCACACTTCTTAGAATTCATGTACTCAACTTTGGTAAGTCTTCTGATGTCAATCACCTAGAAATACACCTGTGGGAAAGTCATAGCCCAGTAATCTCTGTAGGGCATCCTGTAACTGCGTACTGCTGTAGTGTGACTTAGAACTGTGGTAGGGTTCCATCTCCACCCACAGCAGTTCTGGATGTTTTGTGTGTGTTGCAATGTCTGTGTATGGAGCAATGCATCATAGGCTACTCACTCGCAGTACATTTCAAATGCACTACTTTGCCAATCCTGCTGATGTCATTCATTGTAAAGTACAACTTTGGGGAAAAAGCTCTTGAGTAATCCCTGTGGTGTGTCCCATAACAGCTCCATGTTTTAGTGTAATATAGACCTCGGTCAGGGGTTCTATACCCACACATGTCGGTTGTGGATGTTTTGTGTGTGTGTGTCTCACTGTCTGTGTAGGGAGCAATACATTTTAGGCTAGTCACTTGTAGTACAGTTGAAATGCCCTACTTTGGTAAACCTGCTGATGTCATTCAATGTGAAATACACCTTTGGGGAACGGTATCTCTAGTAATCCCTGTGGTGCATCCCATAACTGCTCTATGCAGTAGTGTGATATAGACCTTGATCAGGGGTTCTATTCCCACACGTGGCAGTTGTGGATGTTTTGTGTGTGTGTCTCACTGTCTGTGTAGGGAACAACGCATTTTAGGCTAGTCACTTGCAGTACAGTTGAAATGCCCTACTTTGGTAAACCTGCTGATGTCATTCAATGTGAAATGCACCCTTGGGGAATAATGTCTTTAGAAATCCCTGTGGTGTGTCCCATAACAGCTCCATGCTGTAGTGTGATATCAACCTCAGTCTGGGGTTCTATACCCACACGTCAGTTGTGGATGTTTTGTGTGTGTCTCACTGTCTGTGTAGGGAGCAATACATTTTAGGCTAGTCACTTGCAGTACTGTTGAAATGCCCTACTTTGGTAATCCTGCTGATGTCATTCACTGTGAAATACGCCTTTGGGGAAATAGTACTCCAGTAATGTCTGTGGTGTGTACTATAACTGCATAGTGCTGCAGTGCAATAAAGTAGTTAGGTATGGGTTCTCCTCCCAGACATGACAGGTGTGTGTGTTTGCAACTCGTATCCTGTGTAGCGGTGAGTGTGTAACAACTGTGGACAGTATAGAGGGATTTTGCTAATTTCTTGTATGGTGACCTACTTTATATCACAATGTCAACCATACAGGGATAACAGATGTAAATTAGCTGGGAGGCTGGGGTGCAAAGCCATACCCATACATGTGACATCAAGGCCAGCCAATCCAAGTTAGCAACCCCACTATTACCCAGCGCACACACTCAACTCATGTGGCATATGAACACACATGCCTAGGCAGCTGCCAATATGTGGGTACTACACTGCATATTGGCCACTGAAAGAAGCTATGCAGTAATAGCAGTGGGCTACAGAAGGCATGTCACCCTGCCCATCTGTCTAATATGCACATAAATGCAGACAGTGCACCTCTACCATGTTCCCCAATGGACACCTGCACCACCTGTGGTGCCTTCACATGTGACTTACAACAGACATACCATGCCTGACAACATGTCCTGTATGGACAGATGACACTAACATCAGGGAATGCTGTTGGCATGTCATCAATGTAGGTGAAGGGTAAACCTGCTGCCCATTACCAGTTCCTGCCACAGGTGGGCAAGACTGGCACATCTGATGATAATCTGTGTTCACAACATGGGCCAGACACTCCAGGTACAGTTATACATGTCTGTGTACATGCATGTGGGAGGTGTGCACATCCCAGACACCATCCATGTCATGGACTAAGGAACACATACATGGCATGTGGTGTACAGCATTGGCCACACACAACAGTTATCCAGGTGACTGGATGGGGAATGCAATACACACCTGTGTGGGCAAATGCAGTAACTACAGGCCTGAGCCACAATCCAGACCATTGTCATGTGGCCTGATGCCAAGGTATACCCATTGCCTACCCTTGTACAGCCTGCTGGTACAGTTGACCACCACACACCAGTGTAGACATGCACCCAGGCATGTCAGAACTGGCACCCTATGTGTTCATGTGTGTGTATTGTATGGTGCTTACGTCCACATCCACACTCATTACAACCCCCCCAGGGCATACTGAAGAATGCTGTCTGATGTCTGACATCTCCTTTTACTCTTTGCCCATACGGCCTCTGTATAACCAGTGTGGTGCATGTGATACCTGCACATTGTTGTGTTGTGGCAATCCCACTAGTGATGAGTTGCACTCCTCGCCCTGCCAAGTGTGTCAATGTGTGTGTGTCCCTGTGTGAGTGTGCCTGTGTTGACGCTGGCACCTGTTCATGCAGACAGGCATGTGTACAACACCTACCGTATATCTACTGTATCCCTGTTGCAGATGTCACTCACCCTCACATATATGTTCTGAGTGCTCCACATCAGGTAACCCATGTGGTGCATCCAATAACTGCATCGAACTGTGATAGCACTACATAGTTGTTGGGGTTTTGATACCCTGTGCTGGTAGGTGTGTGACACAAACATGCTTCAGTTTTACACTTCCACCCCTCCCAGACATGTATTTGCCTCTGTCTGCCTCCCCCACTCCCTCTCTGGTGGATCTGGAGACCCACACCTGCCTTGCTTAGGCAACAGCATGTGTATTTTATGTGATGCTCATGATCAGCTGATGGCCTCTGCATGAATTGCCGCCCTCCCCTAGCTGATTGCATGTGGAACAGCTGTGGTAACAATCCCATAGCCAATTGAATGGAAACACACTCTGATACCTAGGAACATCATGGTGGTGTTGAGCCTTTTCAGTCACTGTGAGCAGGAACTAGATCTGTTGTTTGGCAAACAGCATCTTAGATGGATTGGGGATTTACCTCTAACAACATACACTATGGAAAGATGGCAACAAACAGAAGGGGGATATGCCTGACCTGACTACAGACTGTAAGTGCTGCTATACTGCATTTGGAGTAATGTTGGTTTAACAGTGTTTGTCTGGGTATGCCTGTCATACATGTAGTAATACCTGCCATGTCAGTTCCATGTGTATGAGGAATCCCCATCTGCAGGGTTATCTGCAGATTAGGCAGTGTTGTGCCTATGGTTTCATGTGTTATCCACAATGCATCTCTCTGTGGAATGCAGAAAGTAGTGTGAGGATTGCAGTCTGTAGATGGTGAAGGCCATGACAGTTACTGACTTCATATCCCTCATAGGACATATGTTGCAACAAACACCGTTACAATGGAAAATATACAAGGTTATCACAGCAACATGTCTATACTGGCCCTGTGTATGTGCTGTCAGCCACACCACTGTCAACCTTTGTACATATGATGTGCATGAAGTGGTGCATATGTGCTGTACACCATAAATAGTGTCATCATATCTGATAGCAAGCCAGTAATATATCAGATTGGTACACATGTCATGTACAGTAGGGGTTATATTTCATGACATAAGCTGGACATTCTCTGGATGTTTGTACAGTACTGACCTCAGTGTAGTGATGGTGAATGTCAGCAGTGTGTGTATTGTTAATATGTACTTTAGCCTGTGTACAGGCTGTGGTAGATGTCATTGTCCTAGCTCCCCTTCTATCAGATGTTACATGCTGCCCCACTGTATGGCACCATTTTGCCGTACATGTTTGTAGGGCCATGCACACATATGTCCCATACAACAGACAGCCGTAAGACCAAACTGTGTAGCAGCCCAGTATACGTAGTGACATTCTGTGAGTGGCACATAGGAGGATGGTGTATAACAGATAGTCCATATATTGTAATATTATGCTAGCTTACCATATGTGGCTGTGTCTGTGTTCACATTGGTTGTGGTTATGCACTGTAACACAGGTGTATCTTATCCTGTGCTGTGACATGGCTGTTGAGCCTGCTATATATGCAGGTACATGTGCATTCCCCCATACGAGATGCAGGCCAGTGTTGAGCCAGTCTGCCTGTAGCCTCCACAGTGCATTGTTACATGCCTAGCAGCTTAGTGTACTTAACCAGTGGGATGTCATGTGCAGATACTTGCTAGATGTACTGCTGCCGGTCCTCCCTTAAACGTCATGTATGTCAGACAGAGAAGTGGGATGCTGTACAGATGTATGTCAATATCTAGTGGATAGTATGTGTCCACAGCACCCCTGTATCAGCAGTCATTGTGTGTCAGGCCAGACAGGAGTGTGGGAATCCAACACCTATGGTGCCAAATGTATACCAGTCGTTATGTGTTATACCCATCTACATGGCTGTCTACACCCATATTGTCAGGCCTGGAACACATGTGGTGCACTAAAGGAATATGTGTATACCTCTGGACTTTACAGGGTTTGTCTGACTTTCCATATATAGTGGCCAATATCTCTGCTGCACTCCACAGGGGCATTACATGCTAGCAGCAGTATTTTACAATGATTACCTTAGGATGTCTGTAAGTAGCCAATGGCACACATGTTATAAGCAGATTTCAGCATCCACACATACCATGTCTGTGAAGACAATCCCTATGACAGTAGCAACAGTCTAGTAATATACCTGCTATACATACCTGACATCTCCTTGCAATATGACATTGGAACTGTAGGGGCTGGGGTATAGCTACACTCCATGTCCAGGACATATGGTAGAAATATAAGTACATATACCTATCCAGATAGCCATATATATATATAATGACACATGTGTATTACATTGAATTATCACTGTCATGGCAACCACCCACTATAAATCCCTACAGCATGTGGCCATGGTCCCTTTACATTACCTATGTGATGGACATCAGTCCTGTGTGTGGGCATCAGTGATACAGGCAGCAGGTAGCAATACCTCTTACAGGAGAACCTGCACACTCAGAGCGGACACATATTTGTAGGAGGTTCAGGAACTACAGACATATTGTGGGTAGAGTTGTGTAATGCTTTGCATAGTACTGGTGTTACAGGGTGTGTGTGTATACATACTAGTGTACCTTGGAATGCAGTATGTCTGCATAGCTCACTGCTGTGGGCTTAACCTTTTGCTGGGCAGAGGTATGCCTATCATGTGTTGTCCGTCCACCACACAAGCCCTATGTCAGATATGACACTGGCAGTGCATGTGTTGCGTGCTACCAGTACATGGCTACATCTAAGTCTATATCTAACTTCAATTCCCTGACTAAGGGTATGTTGCAGAATATCCTGTAACACCAGCACCTTGTTTAGTCTATGGCAACATTGTTCCATATATATGACTGTGTTCCGGCCTCTGTCCCCCATCTACATACCAAGCTGTGCACATTTGTCATGCTGTTGGGGATTGTTCTGTAATGGGCTGTGAGTATATCACACTGCCATTGCTGCCATTAGTACACTGCTGTTGTATCCCCTGCACATACACTGGGGCTATATATGTGTGGGCGTCACCTACACAACACATGTGCGCCCTTATGCACTGCAGAGGCCAGTGTATGTAAGAGTGGTATACGGTCTTGTATTATTGAGTCCAGGTGGGGAGCACCATAAATGACTTAGGTTGTTACAAATGTAGGGGTATCAGGGGTGAGCTGCCACAAGGTATGTGGATGTACAGTACTGTAAACTCCACCTATATTGACATTACTTACATGACTTGGGGTACTGCAAGCCTACTGCCTCCTGCAATGCAGACTGTTCTGTGCATTATGCCTTGTTATGTTCCGGGTACAACCCATTTGATCACAAAATATCTTTACCTCCTACGGAGTTTGTACAGAGTGTAGATAGAGGCTACTGAACTACACATCTGCAGTACATACTGTTGATTGTGTGGTACCTTCTGGCCCAGTCTGTCAGCACTATTGTACATTCTGAAGGGCTTGGCTTGGACTGCAACAGTTGTGAACCTTTCCAGACTACTGTATAAGTGTAATTGTTTCACAGTTGCAGTACTCTGTTTATATGGTTGTCAGTATTTGAACAGCTATATGATGTGGCATATAGGACCATTATGGTACACAATTAAAGGAGTCCCATTTCTGCAAACCTGTGTGTGGTGTCTTTCCTATGACCTTTCTATGGATATATGTTGCAGGTAATGATTGACATTAGTATGTTTAGCCCATACAGTGTTCAGTTGTTCAGGTGTTAACTGTAGGCGTACTGGCTGTTCCATATTGTGTGCACCTCTTTCATACATATCTTACTGTACATATATCTACATGTGTATGTGTAGTCACATGTAGATATATATATATATATATATATATATATATATATATATATATATATATATATATATATATATATATATATATATATATATATATATATGTATATCTTTATCAGCATATATGTGTATGTGTATCTTATCCTGGGGATGTTGACGGCTTCCACATATTACATGTCCTGTGGGAGGCAGACTGTACTTGGTAGCATATTGCAGGGTGCAGGGGTTTGGCTGTGAGGGGATGCCTATTTGTACAAGACATATAGTTTGTGGGGCCTCTCAACCCCATTAACGGTGCATGTGGACATAGGTGTATTTGTTAATCTGCAATTGCTATCTACAGATGTATGGCCATATATACCTATATAAATATATTTATATGGTAACAGATATATAGGTATATGTGCATAGATAGTGATATATATGTATATAGAGTTAGTAAAACAACATATATATTTGAATACATGTGTATCTATACATATATGGGTATGTTGTATCTGTTAAGGTTACACTATAGTTACACACGCAGACATCTGGATGTTGGTATACATTCTCTGAACTGTTGCATGACAGGACTGGCTGATATGTTTCTGTAATATTAAATATCTGCATACCTGTCATGCCTTAGTGGTACATCGGTTTGTCTAGGGTGTGCAGGGTCCTTGGTTTGAGCCTTGCCAGATTCGTTTAATTTGTTGCTGGCCAGAACATGGCCCATTGGATAGAGAGTGATTAAGGCACCGTAAAGCAGTTGTAAGCAGGTTTATGTGTTCTGCCCAGCAACAAAATAAACAGGTCATGCAAGGCCCGTAACCAGGACCCTGCACATCATACACAAAGTGATTTACCACTAAGCCATGGCAGATATGCATAATCATGATGTTTCCACATACATATCATCCAGCCCAGGTATACAACACTACAGGGAATGTATTCCACCATGTAGATGTATTTGTGTGTGTACATATATTCATCATTGAATGGATATAACATATCTATATATGTAGATATAGGTATAGACATATCTATCTATATATATATATATATATATATATATATATATATATATATGAGCCAATACATACATATATACATAGATATGCATACAGCCATCGATATATATGTATATATCCACATGTCCACATATAGACAGCACTAGGAATGCATATATGTCAGCATATATATGGCTCACCATTCAAAGGGAGAAATCCATGTGTCCGGAAGTGGTAGGCCTAAAGTATGTTCTCAACATTGTACAATCCTGCAATACATGCATCGAATGTGCAATGTGCGAATGTCGCTATGAATTTGCTCATTGCAGATTAGGCAATTTGGTTGCAGATGCCACTATAGTGGGGATGGGGAATAATTTCCTATCCCCACTGTAGTGCACACTAGAAGTTTGTATATCACAGTAGGGGGGTTGTGGGGGGTCCAGCCCCCAGAGGGGGGGGTGCAGAGAGTCATGCCCTCCCGCCATTACAATATGCATTCCAACTTGCAGTTCGAGTGTCAGTGAAGGTGCCTTTAGAAATGCAGTTCTCTTAACTGTGGTGCAGTAAGAAATGATGGGTTAGTCCTTTCATTTGCAGAAAGGGCCGTTTGAAGGAATAATTGTCCCCCTGTCAAAGGTGAACAAATATATATCAATATAGGCATATATGGGCATACATCTGTAGATGAAACTGGGAACGTAACCACAACTACTAGACAGAGGCACAATATTCTAGATTTATTCTGTACATTTTTGTACCATTTCATGGGGTGGCAAAAGCCACATCACTATGGCTAGGCTTACAAATGCCCCAGGACAGATAGCCTAGTACTATACTATGAAACTATGAAACTATGAAACATATATGTCCACATGCACCATTGATGGGTTTGAGAGACCCAAACAACATACATTTGGCATGGATAGGTACCCCCCAGTCAAATACATCTGGCCTGCAATACATTACCAACCATAGCAGATCCCATAAGCAGGACCCTACAAGACAAGGGCAGTACATGTTAACAGTACTCCATCCCACCTGTAGGATGTAAGGCTGGCATTAGTAACATATCATGCAGTACAGTCAAGTGATATGTCACACTTGGGGGAACCCTCTGGGCAGGTGCAGTAAGTAGCTGGGATCCCTCATACAGTCCAATAGCTCTACACCTGACAATGGTTTCACCAATGTTGGCAAGGACATCCCCAAGCCCACCATGTCAGTTGGGAACTGCCAACCAGTAGCCTGATGACCATGGTCTGCAGGGACATGGAACAAACCAACAATGAACCCATGGCCAATGTCACTGGTTATCTCAACGCACGGGACCCCACCAATTTTGGACTTGTCAAATGCAGAGACTACAACCTGAACCTGGTATACCTCCTTAACCCAATCATGACAGGAGTAGATGAGGGTTAGGAGGTGCGCAATGCCTATGTAGATCATAGCAGGCTTTTGTACACCATCCTGCTCATAGGAATGTGTGTAGTTGTTATGGGATCTACCTCCATTCACAGGATATGTTTCCACCAGGACTGCTTGGCATATGCCAACATACCACAGGTGCCATCCCATGGGCATACAGTCCTTCACAGGTCATAGATGTGTCAATGCCCTCCTCCACACTGTTGAGGTGTGCAGCACTACTGGGTTTGCTATAACTCACTGGGTGTGGCTGTTGTGGACTCGACTGCCATAATTGCAGTTACTGTTGCATATATCCCCCCACATAGCTGTCTGTAATACTGTACAGTGTATGTAATCAGGTTGTTAGTTGTTGTCTACACCATTCACAGTAGTTGAGCACCTCACACCCTCTTAAGGGTAGGGCTATGCCACCAGCACTGGCACACACATGTTAATTAGGTGAGGATCGCAGTAGAGTGGGTAGAGGGACATACACCCTGCTGTTAGCATGTTCAATGTCATCCACATTGCAGACTGCATATATAGCACTGTGTGGTTGTGCCTATCCTGTCTTGGTGGGATTACATGTGCAACAGATGTGTTACCTGCACGGGGTCATACCTCCATGTGTACAGTCCTGTACCTGTACTACATCCTAACCAAAGGCACTGTGTGCTGTACCCAGCCAAAGCATGTGTACCACCCACTACACTTACTGGTGTCCACTGTAGAAGGCCTGCTGACACCACTACACCCATCAGCCATGTGGCACATGGACAAACACAACACAATCTGAACAGATACTGGTGACAACAATACAACATTGTTAATTAAAGCTATGATGCATCATGGCTGCACAGCTACACCTTCCAAGATATTAGCATTTTACTTTGCTGCTGACAACATGCTACACATCATTCCATTGCTACACTGTTGTACAGTCACCCTGTGCATTAGAACCATGCTAGCCTGTCCCTGCATCAATGTTATGGATGTCAGGGAGTGGCACAGGTATCATCATATGCACAGGGTGTGTTGTTGGTTTGCCAGAGGCCTAGGCTGAACCATACAATTGACAACATGTGTGTGTGTGTGTGTGTGTGTGTGTGTGTGTGTGTGTGTGTGTGTGTGTGTGTGTGTGTGTGCGTGTGTGTATGTGTGTGTGTGTGTGTGTGTGTGTGTGTGTGTGTGTGTGTGTGTGTGTGAGGGGGCTGAGTATTGTAATGGGCCACTGGTGATGTCGTGTGTGCAGGTATGTGGTTGCCCTAGGTTCATTGTTTATGTGTGTGTGCCTACATGCACAAAGTTCCTCCATGTGGCTGCCCTACACAGGGAATTGTGGGACAGCTGCAGACTGTACCTGGCAGGGTTTGCAGTTCACCATCTCCAGCCATGGACACTGGACTTGTGCCTGGCAGAGGTGCTACAGGACATATCAGGTACAGAGCCAGACAGAGTACTGTCCCCCGAGTTTGACAGACATCCACTGGATCCAGGTCCATCCTGGGACTGGCCAGGGCAACGAGCACGTGGTCTGCTATGACGGGTTGTGGACAGCCCCCCCACAATGCTGGGGCTGGTACTGCCACTACGGGAGCAACTGTGACTGTTTGGATGTCCCACGGCAACTTCCAGCTGCTGGTGCTGCTGGCATATGCCCAAGTGGCCGTTGCAATTGTCCCGCCCTGTCGTGATGCATAGACATGACATTGTGGATGAGTTCCAATGTCTCACCCCACCGTCTATCCATGACCTTGGTATAATTACAGATGGCACCTGCTAGGTCATGGATGCTGTCAGTTACAGAGGTGTGATGAGCCCTCTGCACCTTAGACCCTGCCTGGTGTACTGTTCCATTCATACCTGTGCCTCCATGACAGTCTGGAACATGTGTGTGGTTGAAATAAATGCTGCATGTCTGCCAGTGGCATGATGACCAGCAGTGCTCCTATGAGCACCCCTGCACATCTGCCTATCTGATACCCCGCCAGACATCTGGCTATAGTTGCTGTGTCCTGACACATGTGCCATAGATATCACACTGTCCTGGCCCATGCCAACCGTAGGCTGTCCCTCAGCTAGGGCCAATGGTGATGAGGTGTGTAAAGGCAGTGTGACTGTGTGCGTGGATGGTGTGGATACATGTTGGTTGTCATTTGGTGGCCCAGTGGCAGCCCCTGACAACCCTTCCTGTGCCTCAACACACCTACCTTCATGGTCACTGCCTGAATCAGTGATATCAGATTCCCTGTGGGGGGATCCAGCCCCACCTCACCGCCTGTGAAGGGAAAACAGGGAACAGACTGTAAGACCTGTACAACACCGCTAAACAGTAAATATGCACACACACACACACACACACACACACACACACACACACACACACAAACATACACACACATGTGTGTGTGTGCAGACATGGCCACACATACAGACATACACACATGCAGTCGACATACATGGCAACCCATACACTCCACCAGACAGCACCTACAGACAGCTCCTGCAACCCCATAACACACACAATAGAAGGTGATGGTGCAGTACAGTATCACACACATACCTGTAATTACACACATGTCAGCATGCAGTACATGTGGGGCTGAACAGCATGCAGTGCAACTGTAGTCAATCCCTGTTACCAACATTATACATGGCTGTCATGCATGGCTTCTGTTTGTAGGTGATGGCCCTCCCCCTGGAACCCACTGCACCCATGTCCACAGCATTGCAGTGCAACTGTTCAGCACCCTGGCATGTACTGTGCACCATACCTCACAGGTGTACACACCATTGCAGGATGTATCTCTGTGTATCAGGTGTGTTTCTGCTGCTGCTCACAGCCTCGGTGTGTTCCTGGATCACATGTGGACACGTATTTAGTGACTGCTTGATTTTTATTCACATATGTCATCATCAGTGGTGCATGAATGAGTGGTAGATTACCATTAGACCAACCACAGAGACAATGTACTGTACCTATGGTGAGTGTAGAGACCATTATTGACCATGATTGGGCCCTGGCTGATGTTGCCTGTGGTACACATAGGTTCATAGGTGAGTACTGGTCTATTGGTCCTGGGGCCTACATAAGCCTAGCCACAGGGGTTCCCTGCCATGCACCACCCACTAATGTTATTCCCCTGTGCCCCTGTCAGGCTGTGGCACACACATGCTACCCAGTGTGTATTCCCCATTCCCCATCCAGTTGCCAAGTGTTTCTGTCAAGAGGGCCAATGAGTAGCATTGCCTGACATGTATGGGTAGGCCGTTCCAGAGTGTGGTGATTCCCCAGGACAGGGTCCTATACCTCCAGTATGTTCTGTGTAATGTGTTGATTAGGTTTAGGA